>NC_048583.1:53608753-53761253 GCF_013265735.2 Oncorhynchus mykiss | reverse complement strand
TAAATCAGAAATTTTAGAAACAAAACACACCAGCATTGCAGCTTCATCATCACATAAGATAGCTAAAGAATTATGAGAAGTATTTTTATTTGCCTCCATTTCACATATCTCTCACTTGGTTGGAGTTGGGTGGTGTTGTGACGACTCCTGCTAGCTGCTCAGATGTGTGCAGATTGAGTGACAGCCTCCCTAGCTTCAGTACATCTGGGGTGTGAGGGGAATGTGTCAGCAACAGTGTCACACATCCCAGAGACCCAACATGTTATCACCTGCTATCATTCATATTAATATCTGCAACAGGATCCAACCGGCTCGATCGACTAAAGGCCTGTGCTGGACTCATACTTACTGTATGTATCATGTAAGAGATCATTGTATAAGAAAACAACAAAACGGAACAAAGACACCAAAACAGGGCTTTTCCGAGCTTCCAGCTCACAAAAATGTGTAGTTTACTATTAATAGTTTAAGATCTTTCTAGTCTCGTATTTGAATGTCCTGCTTTTTGGACGTATTGCATCCATGCTGTCGATTCGGAAGCGCATCTCTCCGAAGTGGGACATCTCATCTAAACTTGATATGCTTTTCCACGGAAGGCATTCTTCTTGACAGGATTTGGCCTGTTTTGGAATCACAGGGGGTTCTTTCCTCCCTGCTTGGCTCACACTTAGGCAACACTCAATGCCCTGCCATGCATAAAGAAACATCCAGGAATGGGACTGGAATCAAGGTCAGTCCTGAATAACAATGTAAAGCCCCCCCTAAGACCTGAGTTTGTGCTGAATTTGCGTCTTCTCGCCTGTCCCTCGAGACAGGAACCTGGGAGCGACCCATGCTTATCCATGCAAACCTGAAATGAGCTTCTGGAATGGACTCCTACTTAGGGACTCTTTAGAGGACACTTGGCTTGGAGATTCAATTGGATACATAGTCATTTGGCATAGTACAAAGGCATACTTCATTTTCCAATGGGTTAAAGGTAATTTAGCAGAAGCCATTTTTATGGAACATGGACAAAGTTCAGTCACCGGTGACAGAACAAAACCTTCCTCAGTAGGGAAGTGAATAACATTAGAAGGAAAACGAAATCAAATGGATTCAAACAACCGTTGTATTCTCTTAACCCTGGAAACATATCACAGACCAATCAAGACAAAAAATCAAATATACTATCAAACTACATCAACCGTCACTCCCTAACATTAAATCACAACATAACACAAAAAAACTCACACTTACCGAAAAAAATGGCTTCTGGTAAACAGTTGTTGCAAACCTTTGGACAAGTTTCTGAAAATTTGCAGCAAGCTCCTATTTTTTTATCCAAATTAGTTTTGTGGCAAGTTTGCAACGACTTGTGAACTTCTGGCAAACAATTCTGGGAAACTTGTGGTGAACATTCTACTGTTTGAATATGCTAAATAGATCAGGTTTTTGGTAACTGTGTGTTAACAACATTGAAATGTTGTATCTACATAAACCAAATCACGTATAACTTTAAACGAACTTGCTTCTCACAGTGAAAAGTAAACTAAACATACTGAAGGTGCTAAATATACTAAACAAGATGTAAAAAATACATCCAATAAGAACATCAAATCATCAGCATGCTAATGAAAAAAGGACCAAAGACCGGATATTTCCCAAATTGTTTACTTTTATGTAACTAGATATAGCCCTTGGTTCTCCCCAGACCTGACTGCCCTTAACCAACACAAAAACATCCTATGGCGTTCTGCATTAGCATCGAACAGCCCCCGTGATATGCAGCTGTTCAGGGAAGCTAGAAACCATTATGCACAGGCAGTTAGAAAAGCCAAGGCTAGCTTTTTCAAGCAGAAATTTGCTTCCTGCAACACTAACTCAAAAAAGTTCTGGGACACTGTAAAGTCCATGGAGAATAAGAACACCTCCTCCCAGCTGCCCACTGCACTGAAGATAGGAAACACTGTCACCACTGATAAATCCACCATAATTGAGAATTTCAATAAGCATTTTTCTACGGCTGGCCATGCTTTCCACCTGGCTACTCCTACCCCGGTCAACAGCACTGCACCCCCCACAATAACTCGCCCAAGCCTTCCCCATTTCTCCTTCTCCCAAATCTGCTCAGCTGATGTTCTGAATGAGCTGCAAAATCTGGACCCCTACAAATCAGTCGGGCAAGACAATCTGGACCCTTTCTTTCTATAATTATCTGCCAAAATTGTTGCCACCCCTATTACTAGCCTGTTCAACCTCTCTTTCGTGTCGTCTGAGATTCCCAAAGATTGGAAAGCTCTTCAAAGGGGGTGACACTCTTGACCCAAACTGCTACAGACCTATATCTATCCTACCATGCCTTTCTAAGGTCTTCGAAAGCCAAGTCAACAAACAGATTACCGACCATTTCGAATCTCACCATACCTTCTCTGCTATGCAATCTGGTTTCAGAGCTGGTCATGGGTGCACCTCAGCCACGCTCAAGGTCCTAAATGATATCTTAACCGCCATCGATAAGAAACATTACTGTGCAGCCGTATTCATTGATCTGGCCAAGGCTTTCGACTCTGTCAATCACCACATCCTCATCGGCAGACTCGACAGCCTTGGTTTCTCAAATGATTGCCTCGCCTGGTTCACCAACTACTTCTCTGATAGAGTTCAGTGTGTCAAATCGGAGGGTCTGCTGTCCTGACCTCTGGCAGTCTCTATGGGGGTGCCACAGGGTTCAATTCTTGGACCGACTCTCTTCTCTGTATACATCAATGAGGTCGCTCTTGCTGCTGGTGAGTCTCTGATCCACCTCTACGCAGACGACACCATTCTGTATACTTCTGGCCCTTCTTTGGACACTGTGTTAACAACCCTCCAGGCAAGCTTCAATGCCATACAACTCTCCTTCCGTGGCCTCCAATTGCTCTTAAATACAAGTAAAACTAAATGCATGCTCTTCAACCGATCGCTACCTGTACCTACCCGCCTGTCCAACATTACTACTCTGGACGGCTCTGACTTAGAATACGTGGACAACTACAAATACTTAGGTGTCTGGTTAGACTGTAAACTCTCCTTCCAGACCCATATCAAACATCTCCAATCCAAAGTTAAATCTAGAATTGGCTTCCTATTTCGCAACAAAGCATCCTTCACTCATTCTGCCAAACATACCCTTGTAAAACTGACCATCCTACCAGTCCTCGACTTTGGCGATGTCATTTACAAAATAGCCTCCAATACCCTACTCAACAAATTGGATGCAGTCTATCACAGTGCAATCCGTTTTGTCACCAAAGCCCCATATACTACCCACCATTGCAACCTTTACGCTCTCGTTGGCTGGCCCTCGCTTCATACTCGTCGCCAAACCCACTGGCTCCATGTCATCTACAAGACCCTGCTAGGTAAAGTCCCCCCGTATCTCAGCTCGCTGGTCACCATTGCATCTCCCACCTGTAGCACACGCTCCAGCAGGTATATCTCTCTAGTCACCCCCAAAACCAATTCTTTCTTTGGCCGCCTCTCCTTCCAGTTCTCTGCTGCCAATGACTGGAACGAACTACAAAAATCTCTGAAACTGGAAACACTTATCTCCCTCACTAGCTTTAAGCACCAACTGTCAGAGCAGCTCACAGATTACTGCACCTGTACATAGCCCACCTATAATTTAGCCCAAACAACTACCTCTTTCCCTACTGTATTTTATTTATTTATTTATTTTGCTCCTTTGCACCCCATTATTTTTATTTCTACTTTGCACATTCTCCCATTGCAAATCTACCATTCCAGTGTTTTACTTGCTACATTGTATTTACTTTGCCACCATGGCCTTTTTGCCTTTACCTCCCTTATCTCACCTCATTTGCTCACATCGTATCTAGACTTGTTTATACTGTATTATTGACTGTATGTTTGTTTTACTCCATGTGTAACTCTGTGTCGTTGTATGTGTCGAACTGCTTTGCTTTATCTTGGCCAGGTCGCAATTGTAAATGAGAACTTGTTCTCAACTTGCCTACCTGGTTAAAACCTGTTATGGATGATGCGAATTTTCGCAGCTTTTTGTTAAAAATCGCGCAACATTTCAAAGTCCTGCTACTCATGCCAGGAATATAGTATATGCATATGATAAGTATGTGTGGATAGAAAACACTCTGAAGTTTCTAAAACTGGTTCAATCGGGTCTGTGGCTATAACAGAACGTGTTTAGGAGTAAGAATCCCTGGTAAAACTGTTTACCAAAAACAAAAACAAAATATTCGTCCGCCATTCAATGAATTGTTTAAGACGAGAGAAAATATATGCGCCCTGTATATAACCCCCTGTAAACGCCTACAGCTTCCACACGATGTCACCATTGCTATCAATATCAGAATCATTTATCCTTGGTTACAACACGAATAGACCCCTCCCTTTCTGTGGCGCACCACAGTATGTTGTGAAACTGAAAAAATGGACAATGTTTTCCAGACTTGCTGCTATAGAGTACAGATCGCCCCGTGATCAATTTGATACATCATTAACGTTTATTAATACCTAAAGTTGGTTTAGAAACGTCGTTTGAAGTGATTTGTAAAAGTTTATAGGCGACTTTTGTAATTTTAAAAAGTGACGTTGCGTCTTGTAAATGGACTTTATGCAGCATCAGACTGGCCTTCAGCAAATTACATTTTGGGTATACAATGACAGATTTAATCGGGAAAAAGACCCAATTGTGATGTTTATGGGACATATAGGAGTGTTTGATATATATGTTTTATATTTTATTTCTGCGTTTTGGGTAGCGCCGGCTACCGCAAAATCTGTTGTTTACGTGTCGTGCTGGTATTTTGGGGGGTGCATGTTATCAGATAATAGCTTCTCATGCTTTCGCCGAAAAGCATTTTACAAATCTGACTTGGTCGCTAGATTCACAACGAGTGTAGCTTTAATTCAGTACCTTGCATGTGTATTTTTATGAAAGTTTGAGATTTAACGAGTACTAAGTAAAGTACTATAGGTGGCGCTCTGAAATTTCCGCTGAGCGGTCCCTGTACAGGGACAACCTTAAATAAAGGTGAAATAATTTTTTTTTTTTTTAAAATGTAGCTACAACATTTAAATGAGATAAATGTGAACACTATGGGGATGTTGACCTTAGGATGTTAAAAGGGGCAACTACAGAATTTACATGAGCCAAGTGATAACTGAGCATTAGCTTTCAACCAATGGAAGTTTAAAAGACAATTAACACCATTTAAATAATTAAAACAACAAAAACAGGGTCAGCTGTTACAAAGTTTCCTTGATGTTGCTATGCTTCTCACTGATACCGGCATTCTATATATTTTTTCAGCAAGGAAACAATGTAGCGATGTAGCTAGCATGAACTGGGCCTGCTAAATCTACCTTTAAATGTGTGGTGAACTGTTCCTAGAGAGTCACAGTATAATACAAGATGTTTCTCCAGCCAAGCCTCAACACAATTGATTCAAACTAAACAACTAGTTATGATATTCAGTCTACTATCTCTTCTTCCTGACTCAGGTGTATAAGGTTTGGGTGGAAGAAAAGCAACATCAAATTGAGTTATGCCTAATATGGCAATTTGTATTATTTTTCCCATGTTAATTATTGTTATTTTACATCTCAAAGTCATGCCTGCAATAAGCCTTGACCTGGTGCACACATATTTCTCTGTTATCAGTTTGATCAAAGGCCTCAATATGTATTCTTGCCTTGTAATTGGTTGCTTCTTGAAGAAGAGAAGGAACAACACATGATCAAGATGTGCAATCTACTGGTTTAAAGCAATGATAGAATTTTTACAAAGTGTGTATGGGGTACATTTATGAGCATAATACATGCATTTTCTTACCTTATCAAGACCATACACTGATGTATTACAAAAAAAAAGTGTTATGAGTGAGTGCACCACAAACATCTTTCTAGGGTGTATAGGATCTCCGCCAATACATCCTCTTCCAACACTACAGGTATGGAAAAGGTATCCATCTGCAAAAATTAAGTCTTGCTTTGATGTCAAGTCAGCTCATATTGTTGCTACCTTAGCTGTTGTGCTAGTTAACATGCTACTGAACAGTGACACCGTATTGACAAGCATATTGGTATTAAAAGACAGCAACGTATTCACCAAAAAAGTGTTTAGGCAATTCATTAGTTAATTGTGCAAAAATATGATAGCTAACATTAGCTAGCTAGCTAAGCGCTAGCCAGTCAGTGGTGCTGACAGATTTAAACTGGTATCAACAAAATATGTTTCACGCTATCCCATAAAACATGACATGCTAACTAGGCATTAATTAGCTAACACAATTTTATTAGGAAGTTTAATAAGTAATACAGGACAAGTTTGGTAAGTAGCTAGCTAGATACATTATACATACAAATTAAAATGTTAAAATGTTGCACTCTGTATTTACACTATATATACAAAAGTATGTGGACAGAACTTAAAATTTGTGCATTTCACCATTTCAGCCACACCCGTTGCTGACAGGTGTATACCATTGAGCACACAGTCATGCAATCTCCATAGACAAAACATTGGCTGTAGAATGTCCTTACTGAAGAGCTCAGTGACTTTCAACGTAGCACTGTCATAGGATGCCACCTTCCCAACAAGTCAGTTCGTAACATTTTTGCCATGCTAGGGCTGCCCGGTCAACTGTATGTGCTGGTATTATGAAGTGGAAATGTCTAGGAGCAACAATTGCTCAGCCGAGAAGTGGTAAGCCACACAAGCTCACAGAACGGGGGCTGGAGTGCTGAAGCGTAGCTTGTAAAAATCCTCTGTCCTGGAAGCAACGTCAGCACAAGAACAGTTTGTAGGGAGCTTCATGAAATGGGTTTCTATGGCCAAGCAGCCACACAAGCCTGAGATCACCATGCGCAATTCCAAGCATCGGGTGGAGCGGTGTAAAGATTGCCCCCATTGGACTCTGGAGCAGTGGAACCTATTTTTCTGGAGTGATGAATCACGCTTCACCATCTGGCAGTCCAACGGATGAATTTGGGTTTGAAGAATGCCAGGAGTACGCTACCTGCCCCAATGCATAGTGCCAACTGTAAAGCTTGGTGGAAGAAGAATAATGGTCTGGGCTGTTTTTCATGATTCAGGCTAAGCCCCTTAGTTCCAGTGAAGGGAAATCTTAACTGTGCAGCATACAATGACATTATAGACGATTCTGTGCTTCCAACTTTGTGACAACAGTTAAGGGAAGGCCCCGTCCTGTTTCAGCATGACAATGCCCCATTGCACAAAGCGAGATCAATACAGAAATGGTTTGTCGAGATCTGTTTGGAAGAACTTGACTAGCCTGCACAGAGCCCTGACCTCAACCTCATCGAACACCTTTGGGATGAATTGGAACTCCGACTGTGAGCCAGGTCTAATCGCCCAACATCTGTGCCCGAACACACTAATGCTCTTGTGGCTGAGTGGAAGGAAGTCAGTAATGCAGCAATGTTCCAACATAGTGGAAAGCCTTCCCAAAAGATTGGAGGCTGTTATAGCAGCAGAAGGGGGACCACCTCCATATTAAATGCCCATGATTTTGAAATGAGATAGTCGACATGCAGGTGTCCACATACTTTGGTCATGTAGTGTACCTTGGTTTCCAGATTTTTAAAATCCCCCTGATCGGTCGTCAGCAGTTACTGGTCCTTGAACTCATGTGTTCACCAGAAACTGCTTCTGGTAAACTAATTCAATAGAACTTCCTGCCACAGGTTTGCCACAGATTCAAGTATAATTTTTTATTTTTAGCCAGAGAAAAACCTCTGGGTAACTGTTTGCCACTAGTGGCAATACATTTTACTATTACCAAAGGTTTGCCGTAGATTCACCAACTTCTGGCAACATTTTCTTGAACACTATTTAGTTTGCAGCAAATTTGCTGCAAACTTGTAAGAAGTTTGGTGCAACAAATTCATTTTTGTAAGGGAAAACATTACAATCCCCCAAAAAGGCGAAACGGTGAGCCTTGACTTCAAAGCCAGTGAGTCGGAGACCCATACCACTTTTGTGCTGACCTTAAAATGAGCAGCACGCTGTGCAACATCTGCCTTATCAGCTGGATCCTACGCATCAGCAAGCAGAGGGGCAGACTGGGACAGGTTGGCAGCTGCCTTTGACAGCAACTGTTAATTTCCAACATAATCAATTTATGTGTAGCTCCATAATAACCATCTGTGTGCAGCACGTAGACAGTCCTGAGAAACAGGAACAGCTCTCCTTCCTCCTCGCAGGAGCCAAGCTAGGCAGGACAAGCCAGGTATTAAGGGGAGGAGGACCACTCTTGCCATAAACACACCCAGAAACACGTCTAAGCTCTCAGGGAAGACTTCTTAGGGCCATGTCCAACTTTAGCTCATAGCATGGGTCAGAGTGCAGTAGAATCATTACAATTGAGAAACATGTAAATTCTCTTACTGTTGATGCCAACGGTAGGTTGTGTGATTTTGAAGCATGATATAACACTGGTTCAGAGGGATTGTGTTTGGGGGTGGGCTTTTGTATCAGGAAAGTATGCTTCTGTCATTGGCTTCTAGTAATTTTGTATTGGATAACGTGGAGCACCATATCTATCGGCACTCAATTTAGTCCTGCTGCAAGTTTAGAGCCCCCCTGATACCAAACTCTACACATCCTCTTCCACCTTCAGTGTCAAACTTTCCCAGGGAAGGTGCCACTCACACGATTACCATATCACCTTAGTGAGCCAATTACAGCGTGTGCTGTCAAGGCCAATAGCGAGCGGCAGCTCACACGCAGACACCTACAGCTTGGCTAAGGAGATAGGGTACATGAAAACAGAATTAAGCTCCCGTGACCCCTCACCCGTCTACATGCACTTTTTATGAGAGCAATCAGCACATGCCGCTACCCACCTACTGTAGCACCTCAATACACTGTGACTTTGACCTTAGCTGTATTGTGAGGAAACTAAACTTTATCTTGATGTCACTATTAGATAAGGATATTGGTCAGTAATTTGCATTCCCAGTTAGTCCAAATTACAAACAGATAGATGGGTTTCCTTGGCTCACCAGCATAAAGGCCCAATGCAGCAGGTTTTTGTCTCAATATCAAATTATTGCTGGCTAACAACATAACACCTTACTGTGATTGTTTTCAATTATATAGGTAAAAATTAAACAAAAATAGTTTCTTAGCAAAGGGCAATTTCTCAAGAAAGAATTCTGCTAAGACTGTCTGGGAGTGCGGAGGGGGAAAACTGAAAACTAGCTGTTATTGGTAGAGACTTTGGAAATCTCGTTCTTATTGGTCTATTAACTCATTTACTGCATGGTGATTTCTCCATGGAAGGCCAAAACTCCATCCCACCAAAACAGGCTGAAATTTCAGGCGGTCATTTCAAACAGGTCTTACACTTAAATTATCATAATTTTCACAATTTCACAATATTATTCCAACCTCATAGTGTGGAAATATATATGAAACATATTGTTGACTGCACTGGGCCTTTAAGTCTCCATTACACCCAGGACCATTGCAGATGCATCGTTAAACCATGTAAATTGCTTTAGTTAGAGAAGAATGGCACTGGAGGTAGCAACTGGGAATGATTGGCTGTCACAACAATTAAATTCTCACCCCTTTGTCAGGCTGTGTGTGTGCGTGTGTGCGTGTGTGTAGAAAGAGAGAGAGAGAGAGAGAGAGAGAGAGAGAGAGAGAGAGAGAGAGAGAGAGAGAGAGAAAGAGAGAGAGAGCGAGAGAGAGAGAGAGAGAGAGAGAGAGAGAGAGAGAGAGAGAGAGAGAGAGAGACCTGTGTGACTATTATTGTGGCATCAAGCAGCCTTACTGCAAATCCACCGCCTGTGATGAAAACCTAAGGTGTGCGATCCACTCCTGGTTTAAATAGCAGCACACTATTTCTCAGAAGGCTTATGCAGTACATTCACCCTACCATGTCGTTTCATGCATTATACATGCTAGCTGTGGATGTCCTTGTGTGCAGTAAAGGCAATCAAATACATTTTTATTCGTCACATGCTTTGTAAACAACAGGTGTGGACTAACAGTGAAATGCTTACTTACTGGCCATTTCCAACAATGCAGAGAGAAAGAAAACTGAAATAATTGAGAAAAAACATGTCATAAGTAATAATAGATACACAATGAGTAACGATGACTTGACTATACACAAGGGGTACCATTACCGAGTTGATGTGCAGGGGTTATTGAGGTAGATATGTACATAGAACTAGGAATAAAGTGACAGATAGTAAACAGTAGCAGCAGAGTGTGTGATTAGTTAAAAAAGTTAGTTAAAAAAGGTCAGTGTAGATAGTTAATAGTTAACCAAATAGCTACCCATACTAACTATTTAGCAGTCTTATGGCTTGGGGGTAGAAGCTGTTCAGGATCCTGTTGGTTCCAGAATAGGTGCATCAGTATCGCTTGCCGTGCGGTAGCAGAGAGAACAGTCTATGACTTGGGTGACTGGAATCTTTGACAATTTATAGAGCCTTCCTCTGACACTGGTATAGAGGTCCTGGATGGCATGGAGCTCGGCTGTATGTACTGGGTCGTATGCACTACCCCATGTAGCGTCTTGGGGTCAGATGCCAAACAGTTGCCATACCATGCGGTGATAAGGCCAATCAAGATGCTCTCAACGGTGCAGCTGTAGAACTTTTGGAGGATCTGAGGGCCCATGCCAAATCTTTTCCTTCTCACGAGGGGGAGAATGTGTTGTCGTGATGTGGACATTGAGAAACTTGAAGCTCTCAACCCGGGAATGGGGGCGTGCTTCGACCGACGATTCCTGTAGTCCACGATCATCTCCTTTGTCTTGCTGACTTTGAGGGAGAGGTTGTTGTCCAGGCACCACACTGTCTGAGAGGCCCCCGTGTTAATGTGTTGTTGCCTACCCTCAGCAACTTAGGAGCGTCCCATCAGGAAGTTCAGGCTACAGTTGGAGAGGGAGGTGTTCAGTCGTAGGGTCCTTAGCTTAGTGATGAGTTCAGGGGGCACTATGGTGTTGAACGCTGAGCTGTAGTCAATCAACAGTATTCTCATGTAGGTGTTCCTTTTGTCCAAGTGGGAAAGGGCAGTGCGGAGTGCAATAGAGATTGCGTCATTGTTGGATCTGTTGGGGCGGTATGTGAAATAGAGTGGATTCAGGGTGTCTGGGATGATTTCATGGATACAGATGTGAGTGTTACGTGGCAATAGTAATTTGGACAGGTTCTTGGGCACAGGGACTAGAGTGGTATACATAAAACATGTAGGTATTAGAGACTGGGTTAGGGAGAGGATAAAAATATCAGTGAAGACACTTGCCAGCTGGTTAGAGCATGGTCTAAGTACGCATCCTGATAATGTTAACCTGTTTAGAGCTCTTACATCGGCTACGGCGAGCACGATAACACAGTCTTTCGGAACAGCTGGTGCTCTCACACATGGTTCAGTGTTGCTTGCTTCAAAGGAAGCTTAGAAGGCATTTAGCTCATCTGGTAGGCTCGCGCCACTGGGCAGTTAGCAGCTGAAATTTCCCTTTGTAACTTGTGACAGTTTGCAAGCCCTGCCACACCCGATGAGCGTCAGAGCCGGTGTAGTAGGATTGACTGCTTGAATCAAATCAAATCAAATTGTATTTCTCACGCGCTGAATACAACTGGTGTAGACTTTATAGTGAAATGTTGCTTGCGAACCTTTCCCAATGATGCAGAGTAACATTTTTTATAATAGTAGCTAAAGCATGCACAAGCTGTTGTTAACAAAGAAACACACCTCACCCCATTTGAGCTTACCCTGACGCTGCCATTCTGTCCTGCCGATGCATAGAAAAACTAGCTAATTGTATATTATCCATGTCCTTGTCCAGCCAAGTTTTTGAGAAACATAGGATCATACACTCTCCCTTCTCCCTCCTAATTGACATGCAGAGGGTCTCGGCAGCTGTGTGGCTCTCAGTGAGCTCCTTGCATCACCCTGGCCACCTGGACATAATAGTCACCACCACCACAAACACCACCAGGCTTTGTCATGTTTGTATTCACATCTAAGCCCCTTTTTATTTATCTCCCAAGCACTGCTGCCATTGTTCAAACCCCCACCTATGGCATTGAGGATATCTGTTTCTGACAAAAAAGGGATACAGCACCCGGTAGAGCAGACGGTGCATAGTATTCCAGGGTAAAGGCGCACTGTCGTTGTGGTATCTCCAGCCTCTGCTATATCTTTGATGTAAACACCAAAGAGTAGCACACCCACCGTGTAGAGGTGGGATAAATTGTTGATGACATGCTACTCGACTACATAGGATAAAACCGTATGTAATTTCCCCTTCATTTTCTACCCTGATGCGATACATAACCAGTCTGCTTTGAGGTATAGGAGGAAGATGGCCTCACATTTCCTCTAAAGCATGAATATGATTCAGTACACACTCTGTCAAACTGAGATAAATACCTTTTCTTTCTACCTATAGTTCAGGAGTTATGTGTGTTGTTCTTTGTTCACAGTGCATTCACCACCTGAAATATGTTTTTTTTTCCCTCCCTCATCAGCTACAATTCTCAGATTCAGATTTTTTTTATTTTCCTATCAGAATCCTTTGATTTTGTCCTGCTTCTAAACTCTTCCTGGAACTCCAGTATTTCAAAGAGTTTTTCTTGCCAGGCAGAGCGCTTGCCAAGTCTAGGAGTAAGACTGCCCATCAGAGGTTAGCTGGTATCAGCAGGGGGTTGCTTTTCTCCAATTCAGGTCAGCCTGGGCTCCAGACAGGGATTTTAAAGGTCCTGTGATCCCAGTAAGCACGCTTGTTAGTGGAATTGAAACGGCTCCGGTACACCTGGGTCCTCTGAAGTTGGCATGGCAGTTTAAAGGGAAAAGGAGAGCCAGGGCTGTGGCTACATGACCAAATCAAATCAAATGTTATTGGTCACATACACATATTTAGCAGATGTTATTGTGTGTGTAGCAAAATTATTGTGTTCCTAGCTCCAGCAGTGCAGTAGTATCTAACAATTCACAACAATACACAAATCTAAAAGGAAAATAATGTATAAATATTAGGGCGAGCAATGTCAGAGTGGTATTGACTAAAATACAGTAGAACAGAACACAGTATATACATATGAGATGAGTAAAGCAGTTTGTAAACATTATTAAAGTGAATCGTGTTCCATTATTAAAGTGGCCAGTGATTCCATGTCTAAAGTGTCCAATGAGTGTCCAACAATAAATGGAAAAGGTCTTCTGGCACGTGTAGAAAACACAATATGTTTGAGAGGCCTAAAATACTATAAAGCCAATGTTTAGCATAATATAACAATTTCACTTAATGTACTAGGTGTAAAATGTAGCATATTTCAAAATAGAGGGTTAGATCGTATTTTCAACAACATTATTAGCACAATGTTCATTAAAATATAAATGACAAATATAAGAACATTTAATTACATACGTTTTAGCATACAATGAAGCTATCATTGGGTATCCTCTTGAATCTTCTACACACACTACATGTCATACTGTATCTGAAAAATGTGCATTCTTGATTTCACATCTGAAAACGACTAATTGATAACAAAACAACACATTCTCCACCTCATTCTCCACTTCATACTCCACCTCATTCTCCACCACATTCTCCGCCCGCAATAATCATCAGCTCTCCTATGTATGATAATAAGGGTATAATTCATTTATACGCTCTACCTTTACCATGTGTTGACCCATAGGCCATGTTGTGAGCCCACATCTGGCCGGTGCTCACGGGCCTTGAATGGGAGATGCCTCTGGTTATGGGGCAGCTGGGATTGCAGATGAAGCTGGGTTGAGGAGTCTCTGTGTATTATGGAAATTCTATTTAATGGAGACATTGACAGCTGCATATCTACTGAGCATGAAGCCCACTTCTGTTGTTTTCCTCCTTTTGCTGTACAAACAGTCAAGCTCACAACATTTGTGGTAGAGTTGAGAAGGAGGCTAGTTAGGATGGATGTTTGTTTTGGTGATGGAGATGGTAGGATGGTCGATGGAAGGCTTATGGTATGGGAGACAGGAGGCTGGTCGGAGGAACTATAGGAGTACAGGCTCATTGTAATGGCTGGAATAGAGTTTATGTAACGGTATCAAACACAACAAACATATGGAAGCCACATTTTTGACTCTGTTCCATTGATTCCATTCCAGACATTACAATGAGCCTGTCATCCAATAGCTCCTCCCACCAGCCTCCTATGATGGGAGAGTGATTTGGGGTAGTCTGGAGTGCTGTCTTAAACATGGTTACCTCGCAGTTTGTGAAATATCAGATATTGGATGCTACAAATGCAATATGGAGGGATTTGTTAACCCTGTATCTGGGTCATATCTTACTAAGTAGCATGTAATATTGCAGCCTGGCCTCAGGGCAATTCGTAAGATTATGTAAATTGTAAAGGTGTGTAAATGGGATTCCCTCTTATGATATATTACGCTACGTTAAGTTACGTTATTAATGGAATACCGGTTGTACAATATCATACGAATTATAGGACATATAGTATCATACATCTTACCCGGTCATATAATAGCATAAGAATTGGATGATGTTACTCATCATACATCTTGAAGGACATATAGTATTTTACGTTTTTCTATTAGACCAGGCAGCTGGTTGCATCATAACAACAAAGGAGAATTAGAATAAAAACAATATCAAATCAAATTTTATTTGTCACGTGTTGAATGCAACCTTACCATGACATTTTAACTTGCAAGCCCTTAACCAAAAATGCAGTTCAATAAATTGAGTTAAGAAACTATTTACTAAATAAACTAAAGTAAAAAAAATGAATAAATCAAAATGTACCACAAGAAAATTACACAACAATAACGAGGCTATATACAGGGGGCACCGGCACCGAATCAATGTGCGGGAGTACAGGTTAGTCGAGGTCATTTGTAAAGTGGCTATGCATAGAATTACTGGCGAAAATACGTTGCTGGTTAGGGGAACTAAGGACAAAGATTAGGAGAATTTACGTAGTAGTTTAGGTGAATTAGTTTAAGGTTAGGAAAAGGGTCATGGGAAGGAAAGGTTAGCGAAAATATTAGTTGGAGTATGTTTGAGATCTAAAGGCAATCAAATAAACCGACAGACAACGCGGACCAGGAGACAGCCAATCACCCGCCAACCTTCCCTGCTGCCCGTTTGTGAAGGATTTGGGGATTTCATAATTTCCTGTGCTTTCTGAAAGGGGGATGGCAGCACCTGGTCCACACAGCTGTACTTCATTTAGTGAGCAATTTGAAAAGAGCGGGGGGGTGCATGCTGCCTTGTCATTAAGGGCCCCAGAATGGCCTCCGTTTGTTAGACACATGGCACAGAGTTAATGCCTCTGAATGGGGAATACGCGCTGTTGATTCTGTCACAAATTTCTCGTAAGTGCTACGACAGCTGAAAAGCCACTCCAAAGGCGGGGAGGGAAAAACTAACATTTTCTTTATCAAAGGGGTGTTTTCATGGGTAATTGACAGCTGTGGAAGGAATGTACTGTAAGCACAACTTGGTATCTTGTGTAGTCGTCTCATCGTATATTCAATTTGCAGCTAATTGTTTCATCTTCGACTTCTGTGAATCAGTGATTGTATTTTTCAGAGTATATGTCAATGGCTTCACCATAAGAGCAATAATTGGGATGTTGGTAAACTAGCAGTGTGATGTGCAGGTTTGTTTAGTAGCGGATGCTGCTGTGTCTCTCCAGTGTTGACATAATTAATTTTGACATGCACATGTGCAGGGGAGAAAAAAATCTGAACTACGATCAAAGGCAAGTGCTTTATCGCCACAACAGAGCTCCCGTCGCATTTTGTATTCTACCAATCTGTCAAATCAGTCTGACAACTCATGTGATAGGGAGATGTTCTCTCTCTGTGTGTCTCTCTCTCTGACTAGTTTGTAAATCTGGAACTGTCACTGAAGACACCTCTCAATAAAATTAAACCAAATCCCCAAAGATGAGGTTTGAGATGCAGTGAAGAAAAGGTGCACTTTGTTTTATATTTGTGCAATTAATATTGTAAGTTAATAACATATTATAAGTCGTGTCTGTGTCTGAAGTCAATAAACACAAAGGCTGTCATAATAAACAGAAAATGCACATGAACTCTAAAAAGCTGAATAATAACACCTGCTACAGTGCCTTCAGAAAGTATTCAGACACCTTGACTTAAATAAAAAATACATTACAGCATTATTCTAAAGTGGATTAAATATTTTTCTCAGCAATCTACACACAATACCCCATAATGACAAAGCAAAAACAGGTTTTTAGAATTTTTTGCAAATAAAAACGTAAATAACTTATTTACATAAATATTCAGACCCTTTGCTTTGAAATTAGAGCTCAGGTGCATCCTGTTTCCATTGATCATCCTTGAGATGTTTCTACAGTTTGATTGGAGTCCACCTATGGTAAACTCAATTGATTGGACATGATTTGGAAAGGCACACACCTGTCTATATAAGGTCCCACATATGACAGTGCAGGTCAGAGAGAAAATCAAGCCATGAGGTCGAAGGAATTATTCGTAGAGCTCCGATACAGGATTGCGTGGAGGCACAGATCTGGGGAAGGGTACCAAATATTTTCTGCAGCATTGAAGGTCCCCAAGAACACAGTGGCCTCCATCATTCTCAAATGGGGGAAGTTTGGAACCACCAAGATTCCTAGACTTCCCAGAGCTGGCCGCCCGGCCAAACTGAGCAATCTGGGGAAAAGGGCCTTGGTCAGGGAGGG
Source organism: Oncorhynchus mykiss (assembly GCF_013265735.2). Taxonomy (NCBI): domain Eukaryota; kingdom Metazoa; phylum Chordata; class Actinopteri; order Salmoniformes; family Salmonidae; genus Oncorhynchus; species Oncorhynchus mykiss. The sequence continues at coordinate 53,744,513 of NC_048583.1, read as the reverse complement.
GACCAAGAACCCGATGGTCACTCTGACAGAGCTCTAAAGTTCCTCTGTGGAGATAGGGGAATGCAGAAGGACAATCACCTCTGCAGCACTTCACCAATCAGGCATTTATGGTAGAGTGGCAAAACAGAAGACACTCCTCAGTAAAAAGCACAGGACAACGACCCTAAGCACACAGCTAAGAAAATGCTTCGGGACAAGTCTCTGAATGTCCTTGAGTAACCCAGCCAGAGGCCGGACTTAAACCCGATCAAACATCTCTGGAGAGACCTGTGCAGCAACGCTCCCCATCCAACCTGAAAAAGCTCAAGAGGATCTGCAGAGAAGAATGGGAGAAACTCCCCAAATACAGGTGTGCCAAGCTTGTAGCTCATACCCAAGAAGACTCAAGGCTGTAATCGCTGACAACGGTGATTCAACAAAGTACCGAGTAAAGGGTCTGAATACTTATGTAAATCTGATATTTCAGTTTTTTATTTACATTTCTAAAAGCCTGTTTGTGCTCTGTCATTATGGTGTATTGTGTGTAGATTGATGAGGGAAAAAAACTTTTTTTTAGAATAAGGCTGTAACCAAAATATGGAAAAAGTAAAGGGTTCAAAATACTTTCTGATGTCACTGTATATGAACCAAACATTTGTTTGCAAAAATTCAGATTGATAGATAACATGGCCAGCGTGTTCTGACAAGCATGGTCAGTACACTGTGTGCAATTTGCATCCTGGGCAGTGGTGAAGAGCTCACTGTCCAATAGTGGCTTTACATACACACACACACACACAGACAAACACACACACACACACACACACACACACACACACACACACACAGACAAACACACACACACACACACACACACACACACACACACACACACACACACACACACAGACAAACACACACAAAAACACACACAAACACACTCACAGACAGACAGCTGTCTTTATGGATAATAGCAGTTGGCCACCTTGGCTCCTCGTCATGAGTTTGTGGCTCCCTGCAGAGTGCTGTACGGCATACTCATTGTTAATGGGAGGTTTCTGTGTGTGTCTATGGGCAGTGTGAGGAACAGAACAACACTTGCACTGAGACCGTGCTTAGCTGAGTTGAGTTGACACCGAGGCACACCTGCCAGATGTAATGGCTAATCATTGTTTATGCCCTGCAAGCCTTCAAATGACCACTCCCACCTCTGTTTAGCCACAAACGCTGACATCACCTGCCGTCTCACTTGCCAACAAGAGGAACCAACCAACAAACCAACAAAACTCACACGGTCCAGAATCTTTACAGAGGTCTGTGCATGGTGTTCATCGTGTATTCATTTAGCATTGATGGTGGGTGAGAGGTGGCATTGGGGTGGAGATGATGGTGGTGGGGGAGGAAGATTGGTGGTGGTGGGGGGGGGTCAGGGGGGCTCTTGGCTGCTCTCCTCCACCTCCTGTCAGCCCCCTCTCTCAGCCAGGCGGTGTTGGGGCGGCCCGGCTCCTCGGCAGCAGATGCGAGCCCTCATGTCAGTGGCAGCCAGTGGCCCGACGGGCAGAGCGAAGCTCGCACCTCATACCTTATTGAGCCATCTCCCCTAGCAGATGGCGAGCTGCTGCGGGCGCTCCTCTCCCCGATAATTACCAGGCCTCGCTACAGATGGAAATGTCAGTCAGCCCTCACAGGCCCTGGTTCTTGCCATTGCCTCCATCCACAGCCCCTCTACCTAGGCAAGGCCTCTGCCAACACTTACCATGTGTTTTGTGACTGTACACTAGGCAGGCAACAAAATATAAATTTCAACATGAATATTCATGCAGGGATGGTGGGTAGGTAGAGGGAGGATCATGTAACGCTCCGCACAGTTGGGCAGGTTGCGACACCGTTTTCCTCCTACTTTATTCCTCCCTTTACCCTCCTTTTCCATATCTGACACCAAACTTTTCCTCACTCTCGCACAGTTGAAATACTTTCTACTTGTACAATACAGTTGGGGAAAAACCTGTTTAGTAGATTGGGATAACTGTTTGCAAAATGGATGAATTCTAGCAGATGCCAGGACTAACCCCCACTTATCTGTGATAAGGTGAGCAGATGTCCCAGCTTGGCAAGAGCAACGCTCCCACTTTTATTACTCCCTCCCAATGTATCCCAGGAGAAATTTCCCATCGTATTCACAGATAATCTATCTTCGCAGAGAACGAGGCGACAGGGTGCTGACGTTTTATTTGTCGGTCCGTGTAAGACTTAATGTGGATGTGTTTGACTTGGTTCCTGTGTGTAAAAAGCTCAGGTAGATTAAACCTAAGTAAATTCCCAGGATGCACCAGTGGTTAACAAAGACACCAAGACCAAGAGCAACAGCTCACTTTAGGTACCTTGCTGCATACCTCCAGATCACCAAGGCGCAGTGCAGAACTGGCAAATGCATCATTATGAGGCGTTGTCATCCCCGGTGGAGGCCACTTCACTGTTTAATGTCATTTTGCTTGGGAGTTACTGTCAGCTCATCACAATGCTGTGGGTGATTATTGTCAGTAGATAGTTGGCTATGTCATGGTGCAGATTACATTCACCCCTTTATCTTTTCATTTCTTGATTCACTCACTCCAAATACATTTACATCAGAAATACCAGTCATCACAAGCAAGGCAGAACTAGATTCATCAGAACTAAAATGGCGACACTGATGATGCGTCACTTTCCCATACTGTACATACTCTCCATATCTACCTACAAAGCATTCTGTCACCAGGACAATGACTCAATGGCAGAGAGGGGAAAATACCATGAGTCACCCTGGGCAGATGTGCAATGAATGCAAGTTGGCCAGTCAACTCTTGCTCTCTGCAATGCAACCACTGTTAATTTTTCCCTGCCTGCTCCTGCCACAGAGTCACAGACCTAAGCCTGGCAGATGCTGAGAGGGGCTTGCTGCTGGCCGCAATGCAATGCAGATGCAGTCAGTGCAGGAAATGAACACCTCTAGTGTGGTCTCTTACAGTGCTCACGGTAATGGGATGTTCTTCTAGTGGAAACTTTGCAGCAGCAGCTGAGTGGAAAGATTAGAAGGGTGTGATGCATGTAGATTTTCCATTGTTTAGTTTTTCTCATATCATTATATCCTTTGACTTTTGACTGCACTAAGTGGAAGAAATTATTTCATCACGAGGACAAACTCAATCGGTTACAGCATAACAACACAACCTCTCACTCACTGACACTCAACGGTAGAGTGAGATGGAAACTTGAAAGCTTATGATGCAACGCACCAGCAATACAGCACTGGCATTAAAAAACCATGAGAACCCAGCCCTCAACTGGAACACTATCTAGGCTACTATTGTTGTAACTCATGGTGAACCAACAGTACTCCTACAATCCCTTATGTCTGAACCAACAGTACTCCTACAATCCCTCATGGTGAACCAACAGTACTCCTACAATCCCTTATGTCTGAACCAACAGTACTCCTACAATCCCTCATGGTGAACCAACAGTACTCCTACAATCCCTCATGTCTGAACCAACAGTACTCCTACAATCCCTCATGTCTGAACCAACAGTACTCCTACAATCCCTTATGTCTGAACCAACAGTACTCCTACAATCCCTCATGGTGAACCAACAGTACTCCTATAATCCTTTATGTCTGAACCAACAGTACTCCTACAATCCCTCATGGTGAACCAACAGTACTCCTACAATCCCTCATGTCTGAACCAACAGTACTCCTACAATCCCTCATGGTGAACCAACAGTACTCCTATAATCCCTTATGTCTGAACCAACAGTACTCCTACAATCCCTCATGTCTGAACCAACAGTACTCCTACAATCCCTTATGTCTGAACCAACAGTACTCCTACAATCCCTCATGGTGAACCAACAGTACTCCTATAATCCTTTATGTCTGAACCAACAGTACTCCTACAATCCCTCATGGTGAACCAACAGTACTCCTATAATCCCTTATGTCTGAACCAACAGTACTCCTACAATCCCTTATGTCTGAACCAACAGTACTCCTACAATCCCTCATGTCTGAACCAACAGTACTCCTACAATCCCTCATGTCTGAACCAACAGTACTCCTATAATCCCTCATGTCTGAACCAACAGTACTCCTACAATCCCTTATGTCTGAACCAACAGTACTCCTATAATCCCTCATGGTGAACCAACAGTACTCCTACAATCCCTTATGTCTGAACCAACAGTACTCCTACAATCCCTCATGTCTGAACCAACAGTACTCCTACAATCCCCCATGTCTGAACCAACAGTACTCCTATAATCCTTTATGTCTGAACCAACAGTACTCCTACAATCCCTCATGTCTGAACCAACAATACTCCTATAATCCTTTTTGTCTGAACCAACAGTACTCCTACAATCCCTCATGTCTGAACCAACAGTACTCCTACAATCCCTTATGTCTGAACCAACAGTACTCCTACAATCCCTTATGTCTGAACCAACAGTACTCCTACAATCCCTCATGTCTGAACCAACAGTACTCCTACAATCCCTTATGTCTGAACCAACAGTACTCCTACAATCCCTCATGGTGAACCAACAGTACTCCTACAATCCCTTATGTCTGAACCAACAGTACTCCTACAATCCCTCATGTTTGTCTCTCTTGACGTGATACTTCTCGTGTCACACCAAATACAACATCTCTAGCCCTGGTCAGCCATGATACGTGGTCTGAATGAAGTTACATTTTTATTGTCTGGATGCAATTTCTGACAAACATATATTTTAACTTCACTGTCACCTGTCTTAAGAATGTGTTTTCACTCCTCTATCAAAACAAAACAAAAACACTCAATACATTACTAATTTGTGGTGTGCAGATGCGCTTCAACTCAATCTCACTTTGCATTAGACCCATTATGCAAATGTTCCCGCGGTACATGATGAGTAAAATAGGTATAGAGACCTCATTCAGGACCAATCAGAAAAATGTGCACCTAAAAGCCATTTGTGGGGAGGAAATAATGTCACAGGTTCTCTGTCCTTGGCCAGCGGCTCTCTGGTCTCCTGTGAGGGTGAAAGGTAGAGTCACACCTGTTTCATCCCTTTCTGTTTAATCTGGGCCAAGCTAATTCAGCCCCGTGCCACAATTACCACAGCTGAAGCTGTCAAAATGAATCACTGAAGTTTTCACTGCAATCTTCCAGTCTATTGCTCTTATCCAAATTGTGTCCTTCCTATGTTTGGTATGACGGCGGAATTTTTAATCATCGCTATTGTATGTTCTTATACTACTGTATGTGAAAATGTATGTTTACTCAATATGTTCAGTTGTGGGTACCCAAGATAACAACCCTACCAGTGAGCCTACCTTGTGCTTCTAGTAACCATCATTTGCCTTGTTGACCTACAACATCACATGTTGTCCACTGTCATCATTTCACATTGTGTAATTATTCTGATTGTGATTAATTATACCTCAGTATGTTTGCGGGATGCTGCATTTGACAGGTTAATGAGCAACCACATGCTATTTTGTGGTCTGGCGAGTTACTCTCAAATATCCTGTTGTAACACATTGGTAATAGTGGAGGGCAAACCTGCTTGCCCAAATAGATTAAAACCCAGCACTTATTGCATTTAATCACTGATTCCATCCACCTACAGTACCAGTCAAAAGTCCACTCATTTAGCCAAAGTATTGAACGTTTCCATTGTTGTTTATGAAGGGCTAATACTGTATAAACCCCTCATAAACAACAATGGAAACGTTTAGCACTTTGGCCAAATGCGGGAAAATCGCTAGCTGTTAGCTTCCTGTTATATACAGCACAGTGCCTTCAGAAAGTACTCACATCCTTTGATTTTTTTCCACATCTTGTGGGATTAAAACGGATTAAGTTGGTCAACGATCTACATAAATTACTCTGTAATGTCAAAGTGGAAGAAAAATTCTAACATTTGTAAAACAATAATGAAAAATAAAACACTAATATATCTTGATTATATAAGTTTTCAACCCCCTGAATTAATACATGTTAGAATCACCTTTGGCAGTGATTACAGCTGTGAGTCTTTCTTGGTAACCCTCTAAGAGCTTTCCACACCTGGATTGTGTATTAGTTACCCATTATCCATTTCAAAATTATTCAAGCTCTGTCAAATTGGTTGTTGATCATTGATAGATTTTCAGATTTTCAAGCAGGTTTAAGTCAAAACTGTATCTCAGCCACTGTCTTCTTGGTAAGTAACTCCAGTGTAGATTTTTGCCTTGTGTTTTAGGTTTTTGTCCTGCTGAAAGGTGATTTTGTCTCCCAGTGTCCGGTGGAAAGCAGACTGAACCAGGTTTTCCTCTAAGATTTTGCCTGTGCTTAGCTCCCTTCCGTATCTTTTTTATCCTGAAAAACTCCCCATTTCTTAACAATTACAAGCATACCCATAACATGATGCAGCCACCACTATGCTTGTGGAGAGTGGTACTCAGTAATATGTTGTATTGGATTTACCTCAAACATAACATTTTGTATTCACTCCCGAGTGGCACAGCGGTCTAAGGCACTGCATCTCAGTGCTAGTGGTGTCACTACAAACCCTGGTTAGATTCCTGGCTGTATCACAACCAGTTGTGATTGGGAGTTTCATAATTTCATAATAATTGGCCCGTAGTCTGAGTTAGGGTTTGGCAGGGGTAGGCTGTCATTGTGAATAAGAACTTGTTCTTAACTGACTTGCCTGGTTAAATAAAATAGTTCAGACCTAAAAGTGAATTGCTTTGCCACACTTCTGGCAGTATTAATGTTGCAAACAGGACGCATGTCATGGAATATTTGTATTCTGTACGGGCTGTCAATTTTCACTGTCATTTAAGTTATTATTGTGGAGTAACTACAATGTTGTTGATCCATCCTCAGTTTTCTCCTATCACAGCCATTAAACTCTGTAACTGTTTTAAAGTCACCATTGGCATCATGCTGAAATCCCTGAGTGGTTTCCTGCCTCTACGGCAACTGAGTTAGGAAGGACGCATGTATCTTTCTGGTGACTGGGTGCAATGATACACCATCTAATTAAAGTGTAATTAATAACTTCACCATGCTCAAATGGATATTCAATGTCTGCTTTTTCTATTTTTACCCATCTACCAATAGGTGCCCTTCTTTGCGAGAAACTGGAAAATCTTCATGGTCTTTGTGGTTGAATCTGTTTTAGAAATTCACTGCTCGATTGAGGGACCTTACAGAAAATGGTATGTGTGGTGTACAGAGATGAGGTAGTCATTCAAAAATCATTTTAAGCAGTATTATTGCCCACGGAGTGAGTCCATGCAACTTATTATGTGACTTGTTAAGCAAATGCTTACTCCTGAACTTATTTAGGCCATAACAAAGCGGTTGAATACTTATTGACTAAAGAGACTTTTATTCACTTGTAAAAGTTTAGAAAAACAAAATACCATTTTGACATTACGTCTCTATTTAATCCATTTTAAATTCAGGCTGTAACACTTTTTATTTTTAAGTAAAGAGGTGCACTGTACCAGGGCAGAGATACTTAGAAAGGAGGAGGTAGGAATCTCAGTGAATGGAGAAATGTATTACGCCCCTATTGACAAATCACGTTCACGTTGTCATGCTGCATCACATGGTTGCTGAGCTAATTGTCATGCAATCACTTCTATAAGTCAGGATATGAGAAACCTCCTTGTCCCAGAATCGCCCAGAATGCACCCATTTACGACGAATATGCAACGTACACAATGGCCGTTATTATGATTCCAGTGGAGTTTCCTATCTCCTCAAAAGTATCTCTTTACGTATAACATAAGTAAATTCACTGATGTACTAGGCCAATATTCAGACATTTTTTTCGTATTTACTATTCTCAGTCCCATAATGTGCAATATGAGATGTTTCTCTCTCTCCATGATCTGTGATCTGACAACCCACGTATGCTTTGTTAGCAGTAGCCTCCCACTGAAGCCTTCACGAGACGAGAATTGGCCTTCACAACTTTATATTGGTGAACAACTACAGTTAATTGCTTTCCATTTACAGAACATGCACTTACCCAAGGGATATTGTATAAACCGCTTTAAATTATTTCATTTGAAAAATGTTAATCTTGCCCTTGTGCTTTACCAATGGGTAAAGTAGACATTTATAATTACACAGCTTTCAAACTACAATACAAGTCAATGAAACAGACATGGGCGATGCTTCGGTGAATAAACCCTATGCCTCAATCTGAACCGGCCTTTGGGGTATGTGAAAACAATGGGTGGATGAAACAGTTGAAACCACATGCTCAAGTGCTGGAAGCCAATTAGGTTTCCCTTTATCGACCGTCCTATTTTAGTCCAGTCAGCTTCCTACTCATCTCCTCCGTCTGTGTATCTCAGAGACAGTGTGCTGCTTTCACAACCTCTGCTGGAGATTGAGAGAGAGAGAAAGAGAGAGAGGACAAAGACAGAGAGAGGACAAAGACAAAGAGGAAAAAAGACAGAGCGAGGAGGAGAGAGATGGGTGTCCTAACACAAAAAGTACATAAGAGAGTAAGTGAGTGTGGGAGTTTGTGAGGTGACCTTGTAACCAGGTGGGTTGACTTGGACGGGCTGGTAGGATGTTCGTGTCTACGGGGAAGAACGGACAGATGCTCGCCTTGTTCCCTGGGTGAGACACTGGGCTCCCGAGTGGCACAGTGGTCTAAGGCACTGCGTCTCAGTGCTAGAGGTGTCGCTACAGACACCCTGGTTTGAATCCAGACTGTATCACAACCGGCTGTGATTGGGAGTTCCATAGGGCAGTGCAAGATTGGCCCAGTATGGTAGAGGATGGCGGAGTGGCTTTAAGGCGAGGGAGGGCGGTGGAAGATGGCGGAACAGCTCTAAGGAAAGAGAGAGGGCCCATGTAACTCCCCACTGTTTCCACTGATCCTGTCTGAGCTGCTTATCGACCCTCTCCCACACTGCTCTCTGGTGTTGTGGCTCTGGCACTCCAGCACTAGAGGCTGTGGGTTTAGCCTGTCTCAGACTCACTGCTGCTGGGTAGCACTATAACATCACTCAGGGGGTAACATGGGAGACATGGATTGGAAAGTATTTGTACTCTCATCCTCCCCTTGGTAAGCATGGGTTCCTTTTCTGAAGTCACATTGTTAATTACTTGTTATTTGTTTACCAGGTCTGTTGTACAGAGTTATAGCTTATTTGATAGCTTCTTGCACAGTGACAGTTTCAATGCATACACTCAAATGAGGTAATGCTAAAGAACTTCAAGAGTATAATTTCTATTAATTTAACTAGAGTGATATCCACTGTGCAATTAAAATATACACTACATTACATTAATTGGCTTCAAATTTGCTGATAATTGCACTCGTTCTTTTGAAGCTGACCCTATTTCATCTTTGACCAAAAAAAGCAGGGCAATTTCCAACTGGAATAAAAAAAAAATACGCTGTGTGATTTTTCATACATTGGGGGAATTACGATTTTACAAATATGCTTTTGTTCGACATGTGAATTATGAGTTGTAAGACTCTTAATCCTAATTAATCAAAGCTGAGCTGTTGTTTTCTCTGGCATGCTGCATTCATACACACACACACACACACGCACGCACGCACGCACGCACACACACACACACACACACACACACACACACACACACACACACACACACACACACACACACACACACACACACACACACACACACACACAGCTACTGGATATGAAAGATCATCAGAACACTTGTATAATATAGTCAACACATTAATCAATCAGCCACTCCATTTATTCATTTATCAAAATTATTACAAACTAGATTCAACATGTTCTATGGGTGAGAGACGAATTTGAGTTTGAGTGGGGTTTTGGAGTGAATACGTGAGCATTTTAAAGATCAGAAGTTTCAAAAGGGGGTGCTAGTTAGCTACTGTGACCATTCCATTCTGTTTTGTGTAGACAGAGAGCTATGATCAGTGTGTGAGGTTTCAATTGAATTACAAAGCATCCTGTACCACTGGTGAAAGTAAAAAATACCTTATATTACTACTCACTGGAAGTCGTTATCTGTAAAATACTATTTATATTTTTCACTACTTTTTACTTCACCACATTCCTAAAGAAAATTATGTACTTTTTACTCCATACATTTTCCCTGACACCCAAAAGTACTCGTTACATTTTGAATGCTTAACAGGACAGAAGTTGTCAAATTCCCGCAAGAGAGAACATCCCTGGTCATCTCTACTACCTCTGATCTGGCAGAATCACTAAATACACATGCTTTGTTTCTGAATGATGTCTGAGGGTTGGAGTGTGCCCCTGGCTATCTGAAAATTAATAAAACACCAACAATTGTGCCATCTGGTTTGCTTAATATAAGGATTTTGACTTTTACTTTTGATACTAAAGTACATTTTTGCAATTACATTTACTTTTGATACTTAAGTATATTTAAAACCAAATACTGTACTTTTAGACTTTTACTCAAGTAGAATTTTACTGGGTGACTTTCACTTTTACTTGAGAAATTTCCTATTAAGGTATCTTTATTTCTACTCAAGTCTAACATTTGGGTACTTTTTCCACCGCTGCCAGAACATTGTTCGTACTACAATTCTGCTCAAGAAGGCAACATTCTGTCAAGGTTTTAAACTGTTTCCTAATTTATCCAACTAATTAATCCACAGTCTGCATGTTGTCTTTAAGTGCATTGCTCTTTGCAGCTATTACAAGTAACTGAGTGGACACATAACAGAGTGGACTCGTAACAGAGTGGACACGTGACAGAGTGGACTCGTAACAGAGTGGACACGTAACAGAGTGGACACGTAACAGAGTGGACTCATAACAGAGTGGACTCGTAACAGAGTGGACTCGTAACAGAGTGGACTCGTAACAGAGTGGACTCGTAACAGAGTGGACTCATAACAGAGTGGACTCATAACAGAGTTGACATGTAACAGAGTGGACTCGTAACTGAGTGGACACGTAACAGAGTGGACTCGTAACTGAGTGGACTCATAACAGAGTGGACTCATAACAGAGTGGACTCATAACAGAGTTGACATGTAACAGAGTGGACTCGTAACTGAGTGGACTCGTAACAGAGTGGACTCATAACAGAGTGGACTCATAACAGAGTGGACTCGTAACTGAGTGGACATGTAACAGAGTGGACTCATAACAGAGTGGACTCATAACAGAGTGGACTCGTAACTGAGTGGACACTTAACAGAGTGGACTCATAACAGAGTGGACTCATAACAGAGTGGACTCGTAACTGAGTGGACTCATAACAGAGTGGACTCGTAACTGAGTGGACTCATAACAGAGTGGACTCGTAACAGAGTGGATTCGTAACTGAGTGGACACGTAACTGAGTGGACATGTAACAGAGTGGACTCGTAACTGAGTGGACTCGTAACAGAGTGGACTCATAACAGAGTGGACTCATAACAGAGTGGACTCGTAACTGAGTGGACATGTAACAGAGTGGACTCATAACAGAGTGGACTCATAACAGAGTGGACTCATAACAGAGTGGACTCATAACAGAGTGGACTCGTAACTGAGTGGACACTTAACAGAGTGGACTCATAACAGAGTGGACTCATAACAGAGTGGACTCGTAACTGAGTGGACTCATAACAGAGTGGACTCATAACTGAGTGGACTCATAACAGAGTGGGCTCGTAACAGAGTGGATTCGTAACTGAGTGGACACGTAACTGAGTGGACACGTAACAGAGTGGACACGTAACAGAGTTGACATGTAACAGAGTTTTACTCATAACAGAGTGGGATAGGCCAGATCTGAAGTGGAGCTGGTCTTTCACAAGGCAGGAGGGGAAGCATTAATTAATCAGCACTGCGGTGACCTTGTGACCCTTGTGTATGAGACAGGTACTCACAGAAGCCTTTGATGTCTAGTGCATCGTATTCCAAGGAAGAGAGACAGGAAGTGAACACACAGAGAGAGAGAGAGAGAGAGAGAGAGAGAGAGAGAGAGAGAGAGAGAGAGAGAGAGAGAGAGAGAGAGAGAGCGAGAGAGAATATGTGCATGTATAGATGAGAGAAATGTTTGGAGACCAGCCCTGAATGTGCTGCTGCTCTGTGTGTGTGTCTCCCTGTGTAACACTTGTGACACAGACGTTTCACAGTCTTTCTGACGGCTGATCTGCTATTCCCCTTACCATAGCCAAGTGAGCCAACTGGGCCTGGCCTGAGTTTATGTAAGCAGAGGCCCGGCTTGACTCTCATCTCCTCTCCATTATGACCAGAGCCGGGTGCAATACTTCTGTTGTGTCCGCCGGCCTGTCAGTCTGTTATTTGTGATATTGTTTGGTGTTTCGGGTGTTTACATCCTGTTGTGGAGTCAACCAGGCCGGCCCCTAACACTTGGAAGATTAGCTAAAAGATTAAGCCATATCAGATGAGGACGTGACGCAAGGACATGGGGACATTTGAGACAGACCATTGTAGCACTCACACAGAGATTGAATTATGTTGGCTGGTCAAAGTAGAGTGTTGCGTGGTAAAGGATTTGTTGTAGGGGGTACCGAGAGATATTGCAGCTCTATTTCTTTGCAGATGTATTTTGTTGTTGTTGTTGTTATTTCTTAAATTATTAGCCCAGAAAGTTATATAACATTTGATTTGAATAGCACATTTTTTTTATTTGATTTGAGGAGTGAACAGGACCATTCAAAGGCAGTTGCCATCTAGCCTCGTTGACATCTTTACATGAGATGGTTGTCAGTGGCAGTTCAAGCCTTGCTACACTTCTGGCATTTTTATCTGTGTGGGGAGAGCAGGGGAAAGGGGGTGTATGTCACAGGAGGTTGGTGGCACCTTGATTGGGGAGGACGGGCTCATGGTAATGGCTCGAGGGGAATAGGTGGAATGGCATTAAATACATCAAACGCATGGTTGCCATTCCATTCGCTCTGTTCCAGCCATTATTATGAGCCATCCTCCCTTCAGCAGCCTCCTGTGGTGTATGTGTGTGTGTGACTGACCTGCTAACACAGACAGACATCCATACAGACAGAGACAGCACAGGACAGACAAATAGTGAGAGGCAGCTCATAGACACCAGCCACGGCCACAGGAACCTTTTGTCTGGCATGTTTTTTATCAGCCTCACCTCATCTGTCAGCCCTGCACATGACCAAATTAGTCCCCAGTATCAGTCTGTTATCTGGCCACGTCCCGCCTGGCCAAGCAGGAATCACTCTCTATCCTGCTCACTTCCCAACCAGCTGGTCCACTCTGAGGAATCCCAGGCTATGGATCCTTGGGCTTGAGCCTCCGCAGACTCCGGGAACACTGGTGCGAGAAAAAGAGCCTCACTGCCTTTTAAGGCCACTAAGCCCCAGCTGGGTATATAAATATATGCTGAGTGTATCATTTTTTTTACAAATGTAATCCTTATTTTACCAGGTAAGTTGACTGAGAACACATTATCATTTACAGCAGTATACACCTTACTAATATTGAGTTGCAGCCCCTTTTGCCCTCAGAACAGCCTAAATTCTAAGGGCATGGACTTCAAAAGCATTCCACAGGGATGCTGATCCATGTTGACTCCAACGCTTCCCACAGTTGTGTCAAGTTGGCTGGATGTCCTGTGGGTGGTGGACCACTGTTTATACACACGGGAAAGTATTGAGAGTGAAAAAAGCAGCAGCTCTGCAGTTCTTCACACACTCAAACCTGTGCGCCTGGCTCCTACTACCAATCCCCTGTTCAAAGTTACTTAAATCTTTTGTCTTACCCATTCACCCTCTGAATAGCACACATACTGTTCACAATCCATGTCTCAATTGTCTCAAGGCACAACATTCCTTCTTTAACCTGTCTCCTCCCCTTCATCTACACTGATTGAAGTGATTTAACAAGTGACATCAATAAGTGATTATAGCTTTCCTGGTCAGTCATTCTCATGAAAAGAGCAGGTGTTCCTAATGTTTTGTGTACTCAGTGTATGTTATATCATTTATATATTTACAGTTGAAGTCGGAAGTTTACATACACTTAGGTTGGAGTCATTAAAACTAGTTTTTAAACCACTCCACAAATTTCTTGTTAACAAACTATAGTTTTGGCAAGTCGGTTAGGACATCTACTTTGTGCATGACACAATTCATTTTTTAAACAATTGTTTACAGACAGATTATTTCACTTATACTTCACTGTAACACAATTCCAGTGGGTCAGCAGTTTACATACACTAAGTTGACAGTGCTTTAAAACAGCTTGGAAAATTACAGAAAATTATGTCATGGCTTTAGAAGCTTCTGATAGGCTTATTGACATAATTTGAGTCAATTGGAGATGTACCTGTGGATGTATTTCAAATCAAAAGACATCAGTCAAGACCTCCATAAGTCTGGTTCATCCTTGGGAGCAATTTCCAAACACCTGAAGGTACCATGTTCATCTGTACAAACAATAGTACGCAAGTATAAACACAATGGGACCATGCAGACGTCATACCGCTCAGGAAGGAGACGCGTTCTGTCTCCTAGAGATGAATGTACTTTGGTGCGAAAAGTGCAAATCTATCCCAGAACAACAGCAAAGGACCTAGTGAAGATTCTGGAGGAAACAGGTACAAAAGTATCTATATCCACAGTAAAATGAGTCCTATATCAACATAACCTGAATGGCCGCTCAGCAAGGAAGAAGCCACTGCTCCAAAACTGACATTAAAAAAAAGCCAGACTACGGTTTGCAACTGCACATGGGGACAAAAATTGTACTTTTTAGAGAAATGTCCTCTGGTCTGATGGAACAAAAATATAACTGTTTGGCCATAATGACCATCGTTATGTTTGGAGGAAAAAGGGGGAGGCTTGTAAGCCAAAGAATACCATCCCAACCGTGAAGCATGGGGGAGGCAGCATCATGTTGTGGGGGTGCTTTGCTGCAGGAGGGACTGGTGCACTTCATGAAATAGATGGCCTCATGAGGCAGGAAAATGATGTGGATATATTGAAGCAACATCTCAAGACATCAGTCAGGAAGTTGAAGCTTGGTCGCAAATGGGTCTTCCAAATAGACAGTGACCCCAAGCATACTTCCAAAGTTGTGGCAAAATGGCATAAGGACAACAAAGTCACGTTATTGGAGTGGCCATCACAAAGCCCTGACATCAATCCTATAACATTTGTGGGCAGAACTGAAAATGCGTGTGCGAGCTAGGAGGCCTACAAACCTGACAGTTACACCAGCTCTGTCAGGAGGAATGGGCCAAAATTCAAACAACGTATTGTGGGAAGCTTGTGGAAAGCTATCCGAAACGTTTGACCCAAGTTAAACAATTTAAAGGCAATGCTACCGAACACTAATTGAGTGTAAACTTCTGACCCACTGGGAATGTGATAAAATAATTAAAAGCTGAAATAAATCATTCTCTCTACTATTATTCTGACATTTCACATTCTTAAAATAAAGTGGTGATCCTAACTGACCGAAGACAGGGAATTTTTACTAGGATTAAATGTCAGGAATTGTGGTAAAACTGAGTTTAAATGTATTTGGCAAAGGTCTATGTAAACTTCCGACTTCAACCGTACATAAAGCGAGACAGTCAGTTTGCAAAGGTGAAATGAAAACTTGATGTTAATTGTACTGTGGTATCCGGTGATATTTGCTTAATTTATTTTCTACCGGTAGCAGATGTAGGCGGACCTTATACAGTGAGGGAAAAAAGTATTTGATCCCCTCTCAATCAGAAAGATTTCTGGCTCCCAGGTGTCTTTTATACAGGTAACGAGCTGAGATTAGGAGCACACTCTTAAAGGGAGTGCTCCTAATCTCAGATTGTTACCTGTATAAAAGACACCTGTCCACAGAAGCAATCAATCAATCAGATTCCAAACTCTCCACCATGGCCAAGAACAAAGAGCTCTCCAAGGATGTCAGGGACAAGATTGTAGACCTACACAAGGCTGGAATGGACTACAAGACCATCACCAAGCAGCTTGGTGAGGTGACAACAGTTGGTGCGATTATTCGCAAATGGAAGAAACACAAAAGAACTGTCAATCTCCCTCGGCCTGGGGCTCCATACAAGATCTCACCCCGTGGAGTTGCAATGATCATGAGAACGGTGAAGAATCAGTCCAGAACTACACGTGAGGATCTTGTCAATGATCTCAAGGCAGCTGGGACCATAGTCACCAAGAAAATAGTCACCAAGAAAATTGGTAACACACTATGCTGTGAAGGACTGAAATCCTGCAGTGCCCGCAGGGTCCCCCTGCTCAAGAAAGCACATATACATGCTCGTCTGAAGTTTGCCATTGAACATCTGAATGATTCAGAGGACAACTGGGTGAAAGTGTTGTGGTCAGATGAGACCAAAATGGAGCTCTTTGGCATCAACTCAACTCGCCATATTTGGAGGAGGAGGAATGCTGCCTAATGACCCCGAGAACACCATCCCCACCGTCAAACATGGAGGTGGAAACATTATGCTTTGGGGGTGTTTTTCTGCTAAGGGGACATGATAACTTCACCGCATCAAAGGGGCGATGGACGGGGCCATATACCATCAAATCTTGGGTGAGAACCTCCTTCCCTCAGCCAGGGCATTGAAAATGGTTCGTGGATGGGTATTCCAGCATGACAATGACCCAAAACACACGGACACCAAGTACTAAGTCATGTTTTGCAGAGGGGTCAAAAACGTATTTCCCTCATTAAAATGCGTTTAACATATAACATGTTTGACATGCGTTTTCTCTTATTTTTTTGTTGTTATTCTGTCTCTCACTGTTCAAATAAACCTACCATTAACATTATAGACTGATCATTTCTTACAAAATCAGCAGGGGATGAAATACTTTTTTCCCTCACTGTAACGTGTTTTACTTTTCTATTATTTCTCTATTTTCTTTCTCTCTGCATTGATGGGAAGGGCCCCTGAGTAAGCATTTCACTGTTAGTCTACACCTGTTGTTTATGAAGCATATGACGAATAAAATTGAGGAGAGACAACCTGGCAAATTGCTGCCCAGCGTAAGCAATATTGAGGAAAGATGATAATAGGCTCTTGGCGGGCCTTACTTGACGTCTTTAAGTACATTTCTCAAGTTGTAAGTTCTGTAACTGAAAGATTAACCTCTAGCATATTATCAACAGAGATGCAGTATTTTTTCTCTTCAGAGTGCCAAAGATTTTGAGCTTCAGTCCCATGACATGACATTTTATGGAACTTGGGTTCATTTCAGTGAACAGTTTTCGAAAGTACATCCCAAATCTGGTGGATTTGCTACTGGACATGTAATTGCTATTCTTGCTAGTGCCTGAAATGTGTCATTGCTTAAATTGCAGCACACATCCATTCCATCACACTGTAATCAACCAGTCCACATGACTGCATGTGATTGATGTAGGGACGAAGCTTCAGTAGTACATTTCAAGTGATGGGGGGACGTTTTCCAATTCGCCCCTGGACCGTCAAAGATAGGATACAACATATTTGACCATGATTGAGGGAAGCCCTTCACACGTGCACACAAATGCGTAAATGCACATACATACATGCACATCTGATACTCACGTGTTGAATGCAAAATGAGAGAGAGCTCGTTTTTTTGTTTTGAAGGACACTAAAAAAGTGTTCTATTGAAAAAGTTTGGTTACTAGCTACCATTGATGGGGCTGTTGTGGACCGGGTCGAGAGCTTCAAGTTCCTTGGTGTCCACATCACTAAGGACTTAACATGGTCCACACAAACCGGCACAGCCGTGAAAAGGGCACGTTAGCTCCTCTACTTCCTCAGGAGGCTGAAAAGATTTGGCGTGGGCACTCGGATCCTCCAAAAGTTTTACACTTGCACCATCTCGACAGGCTGCATCACCACTTGATGTGGCAATTGCACCACCCTTGACCGCAAAGCACTACAGAGGGTGATGAGGACAGCCCAGTACATCACTGAGACCGAGATCCCTGTCATCCAGGACCTCACTAGACTATATATACACACACCATATGCTCACTCACTAGACTATATATACTCACTACATTTATTTTATTTTTTTGACCTTTATTTAACTAGGCAAGTCAGTTAAGAACAAATTCTTATTTTCAAAGACAGCCTAGGAACAGTGGGTTAACTGCCTGTTCAGAGGCAGAATGACACATTTGTACCTTGTCAGCTCGGGGATTTGAACTTGCAACCTTCTGGTTACTAGTCCAACACTCTATCCACTAGGCTACCCTGACACACTACATTGACCCTCCCACACAAAATCCACACACATTCACATACACTACATACCGACTAACACACATAACACACACACGCAGACCGACACAACACAAACACACATACATACACATTAGACACACGCACACTCACACACTTTTACACTCATAATTTGCTGCTGCTACTATCTGTCCAGGGATCCAAAGCCAAAGGCGGGAGTAATGGAGAGGACAGTGTTTCTCTATCACACGTGAGGGATCTTTTAAACAAACTAAAAGGATTCTACAAGCAGTTGATACAACAACAGGAAAAGTCTTCACATGAGAACTAGGCGGAGTCTGTGGAGAAAGTAAGAAAAATGATCAGTGAAAAGCTGCAGATGGATCATATGAAGACTGAGGTGGAGCACGCCCAAAGGTCTGGAAAACATGTGACCAGCCCAGGTGACAGACCCAGGCCGATAGGGGTCAAGTGCCTGAGGTTTAAAGGAAAATGTCATCCAATCTCGTGGTAATTGTTTCATTAGTCCATTGTTGATATAGTCCCAAAATGTTTTTCATGTCAGCAATCAAGTTTTCAACATATGTAACAGCCGATATAAGAAATGCAGCTGGTATAATTCACTTTGTAAAATGCATCATACCAGCTGGGAGGATTGAGAGAGCCAAGCCTTAGTGTCAGTAACTTAAACCCAACATCACACACACACACACACTTACCATGCACCCAGGCTCTGTCGTAACCGGCCGCGACCGGGAGATCCTTGGGGCGATGCAAAATTGGCCTAGCCTCGTCCGGGTTAGGGAGGGCTTGGCCGGTAGGGACGTCCTTGTCTCATCGCGCACCAGCGACTCCTGTGGCGGGCCAGGCGCAGTGCGCGCTAACCCAGGTTTCCAGGTGCACGGTGTTTCCTCCAACACATGGGTGCGGCTGGCTTCCGGGTTGGATGCGCTCTGTGTTAAGAAGCAGTGCGGCTTGGTTGGGTTGTGTATCGGAGGACGCATGACTTTCAACCTTCGTCTCTCCCGAGCCCGTACGGGAGTTGTAGCGATGAGACAAAATAGTAGCTACTAAAACTATTGAATACCATGAAATTGGGGAGAAAAAGGTGTAAAAATTAAACAAAACAAAAAACAAAAAAACATATATACACTGTATATATCAGAATGGGCAATTCATAATAAATACATCTAAAAATAAAAACATTGTATTTGGTACAAAACATTCTCTTAGACCTAAACCCCAACGGGAGTTGTGACCATTGAACAAGTTGAGGAAGCTAAATTCCTAGGTATAACATTGGATGGTCAATTATCATGGTCAATTATCACAATGACGTTTAAAAAACAGATTAAACAACACAATGACCTTTAAAAAACAGATTAAACAACACAATGACCTTTAAAAACAGATTAAACAACACAATGACCTTTAAAAACGGATTAAACAACACAATGACCTTTAAAAACAGATTAAACAACATAATGACCTTTAAATAATAGATTAAACAACACAATGACCTTTAAAAACAGATTAAACAACACAATGACCTTTAAAAACGGATTAAACAACACAATGACCTTTAAAAACAGATTAAACAACATAATTACCTTTAAACAATAGATTATACAAGAACCCATGGAATGGCAGGGACTGTGAGGGGACAAACACACACACAGAAACACTAACACACACATAATTTTTTTGTTTTACTGTTTGTGTTATTTTTGTTGTTGTATTGTTTGTATATCGTTGTATTTTTAATGTTTGTATGTCCTTGTCTATCAATGTATCAGTGTTTTGTTACTTGTCATGTTAATGTTTTTTGGTGGACCCCAGCAAGAGAAGCTGCTGCTTCTGCGAAGGCTAATATCCAAATAAATAAACAAAGAAACACACACACACACCACACACACACACAAACACACAAACACATGAGACACTGTACAGGCCGTGTACAGAAGGGGGAGAGTATGTCGAGGGACAGGGATGGGGAGGGGTGCCAAAGACTACAGCAGATAGCCTGTGCCAACCTGAACCCAACCCTTCCATCCAAACAGAAATAAAGTGCTCTTGGCTCCCAGCAGCCCCCAGCGTGCAGTGTTCTTGCCAAACTTTTCCATGAAAAATGTAAAAACAAGACTAATTTGATGCAATGATTTACTGGAAAAAAATCTGAAACATACAGTATCTTTAGAGTGTGAGTCAGATTTTCATTCAGAAAGTTAATTATGCAATTGGAAGTGTTCCATCATTCTCTGTATGTCCAGGGATGGAAGCTGGACATTATACTACATTTAGTAGGCAATATACTTATTACTGATTCCTAACATACCATATACTGTAATAACCGTGAAATTGAAACCCCTCGTCAATCTTTAATCAGGTCCTATATCAGAGCTGATACAAACCCTGCAGATTGCAGCAGACCCGCTCCGTTTTTGTCATGTATTCCAGTATCTACAGTATCTCTGTGTTTATTTTTGCATTAGCCAAGGCTCCGGTGCTGTCTGTGCTGTCTCGTAGCTGTGTTTGCTGATCTCTCATTGCTCTCATTGCCTCAGGCACTATTCGCCTTTACCCAAAATAAGCGTTTCTGATTAGGGCCCTGATCTTGGCTGCATCTCGAGCAATACTCATACTGCTGATGGCGCCCTAACCCCAGGACACGGAGAGAAACCACACGTCACCATAGCAACACAGCACTTTCTCAGCCAAGAACTTGACCTGCTCCTCAGACAAGCGGCAAGTCTGACAAATAGGCTTCTCTTTCTCTCTCTCTCTCCCCCTCTCTCTCTCTCTCTCTCTCAAGGCTTCTGTCTCGGCTCAGATAGCCTCCTGCATGTAGTGCAGAAAATAAACCCCCATAAGCCGCTGTTCTACTCCCCACCACATTTGGGTACTATTGACTTTAATACCCGGAGATCAAAGTTGCACACAGCGTGCAAATCTGTCTGTGTGGGAATAAGCTACAGGAATATACAGTGGTGACAGTCACCATTGCTGATGTCATACCACATTGTAATTTTATGCCTTTTTATGGAAAATTGTGGGGCTCCCAACCAGTAGAAAATATCAATATAACTGTAGGAGTGAAAACTGAGATGGAAAAATGAAATCCCTCTGACATTCACAAATTCTCAGCAAGTCTGGCTGTACGGTGTGAATTCGTTGACACGAAAAGCCTCTGACATTAGCTCAGGCTCTCTAAGAACACTGGGGCCCACGAGGAAGAATCAGGTTTCCAAGACATGCCTACAGTTGAAATACACCTCCTCCGGGCCAACCATTCCTCTGATCTCTAACTCTTCCAGGAGAGGACTACTCAGCTCCTTCCCTTACCAAAACAGGAAGTGACACATTAAGGGAACAATCTCCTCCCTTGTTAGGGTCTGACACAGTGAAAGCAGAGAGAGGCCTTGCCATTAACACCACTGGCGGATTTTGTCAGCTGATAAGGGCTGACAGATGAGGTGGACTGGTGACCTTAAACTGTAGATAGGATAGTATCCTTTCCCTGTGCTCTTGAGTTAATGGTGCACTCACTCTGGCTTGGAACGACGCCCTTGGGGAAGCTATTACGCAGTGAGCATAGTGACTACACAATGGAATCAGATCCTGCCTCATGGAACTGCTGCCCACACAAGCCCAACAGTATGCTATTACAATTCAAGGACAAACAGTATTATTAATTTTCCTCTCGCATCCAAGCAACTGGCAAAGTCTACTAATCAGCCCCTTTGAAACATTTCTGATTGCAGCCAAGGTGTACCAAGCAACAAAAGAGAATAGTTTCTAGTTAGTTTTTTTGTGAAAGTTTCTAGTGTTTTAGAGGTCACTTCCATGGAAAGAAGAGAACATAAGGATGTATTTCTGCACAGGATGGTGCTTCTCTCTTTGTCTAAATTGACAGAGAAATCTTTTGGAATATGTGTGGGTGGTCATATCAAATGAGCAGATTCCAACTAGAAAAAGTCCCAAAATAAGACTTTGACAAAATGCCTTTTTCACAAACATACAATGTAGAATCAACTCTCTCCCTTGTTGATCATTAGCCAACTACAAGTCACCAATGTCAACATAATGAGATAATGGTCGAGAGTCAGAGGTGTATCAGACTTTCATTATTACTCCGTTCTCTACAGATCTGACTCATGTAACCCAATGCGCCAGTGATGACCTCAGAAGGGAAGACAGGCCAGCTCCAAATGGGTGTGTTCTCATTGATATCAGTTCAAATCATGACAACAACACTGACTGCATGTAACTCTGCACTCACATTGTCACTCGCCATCTCTTTTCCTTTTACTAAAAGCTTGATCTTGGTCTCATGCGCTAATTAGCTATCTAAGTAGCATTTTTAAACTACACAAATTCTATGTGGCAGCCCGCTTAAGGCTTACACCACACTTGGCAAACTCCTATCAGCCTAAGTGCTGAAAATAATAAGATTGAACTGCAAATCGTACGGCTCCAACCAAGAAATAGATATTAGGGCTGAGTAAATTTTTGGCATAGCTGTAATGTTAGACATTTCTCGCCTGTGGTAATTTAACACACGTCTAGACAATAGTGCTTTGTTCTTGGCAGATAACATACATTTTGACATCCCCTCACACCACGGCTCCTTGAAATTCTTATCTAATGAGTTGTATTTGCATTTCAAATATTTATCGTTGGGGAAATATTCAAAATGTGCATTGTGCTATTAGTTGTAAGGGAATCAGGTACACAGTCACAAGCTATCATTTGACTAATGGCAATTATTTTCATAGCACCTGGAGAAGGGCGTTGAATAAGCCAGGCATACAACACACCTTTCAATGCCATCTAAAAGGCTTTATGTGACAAAAACTTGTCTGAATAAATACATTTTAACATGTCCACTGTGCTGTTGTAATACCATCAACAAATCCTAGCAGGCAATGCACAATGCACAATATTACTGAGAATCTCCCAATATCAAGCTCTCTGCTTCAGATTCATTTCAGTGGACGGATTCTGTCCAACCCTTGGAGGGGAAAACACACAGCTCAGCCCTCACGTCCATGTGGCAGGTGGACTTCCTGTTTTAGTAATTAGAATCAAATTAGGTTAAACTGCCTTTCTCTTCCCACCGACCACAAAGGCCTGGTGCTCCCTGCACCTCCAGGCACAGCGAATTAGACCGGCAACACACTGAGCGCCTAATGGACGCGACGCTGCTCGGCTAAATCTGCACCTGCAAAATATGAAAATATGTATTTCGTAATGAAATAATTTATAGGTCTCCAGTAGTAAGACTTACATGTTAGGGGGTGTAGATTGACAATTAAAATATGGATGTGTCTGGATAAAAGATAAAGCAGGGTTCTGTTGGTTTTGGAGTGTGTCTGGATTTTTTTTGTGAGGCCCTAATTGTACTCTTGATGGGTTTACATTCATTTCTTTCTCACACCTGCCTCCTTTATTTGGTGGCGAGATGCAGTATGGGCTTCCTCACTATTATGACTAATAGAGGGTTCAGGGCACACATCTCCTATCTCTGCAGACAACCACACTAGCCACTGTTGAATGCAACGTGGACACCTGAGAATGTAGAGAATTCATTGTCTCTTTGTTTAGCTGGCAACAAATCTATGAAAAAGTCAAAAGAACGACTGGTGAGCTTTTGTGCAGAGTGTGATGCATTTGAACTGAAATGAATGAGACAAACTCATTTTATAATGAACTACCATTTGGAAAAAGGCTTGATTCATTCTCACAACATCTATACAATAAATTTTTTTTAAACGACTATGACACAATATCTTTATCTTACCGTTCATGCACCTCTATCGCCCTTTTAAGACAGCTTTAAATCTTAGCAGCAGCCATTTTAAAATCTCAAACATTCCACGTCCTGCTCCTCATCTTTCTCCTCAGGAGGGGGCCGTATGACTCAACCAACCTGACATGGTGTCTATGGGGCTGGGGGTAATTATTGGAGCGCCTTGTGCCCAGAGATGTGACTGACAGAGCTATCTGCTCTTTGGAGGAGGTAATGGGGGAGGCACTTCTATTGGGTCAGGGCAGCCCCTACCAGCTGGAGGGTAATTGCTGAACACGCCAGAGAGAGAGGGGGGCCTGAATGATTGACTTGTCATTGATCATAATCTTAATTGCATGACCAATCCCCTGGGTGTGATTTGTCTGCTTGGTAGTGTGCCTCCTGTTTGCTAATCCGTTTAAATACAGAGGGTGATGCTCAGGCAGATCGATTTGGATATGGTAGTCGATATTCAGGCCTGCTCTTACAGTTTAGAATATAGCAATTTTACATTGATAGAGACCAAGGAGAGGATGCATAAGGATGTGTCAGATGAAAACTAAGATTTTCTTCAATATAATGTTTTTCCTTTAAAGGTGAAAATATAGCCATAAAATAATATAATATGGTCTTAGAAATGAAAATGTCCTACAATTCAGAGGGTAGGGAATCACTACGTGTGCCTATAGTCTTACGGAGTTGGATCTCTCCTTATGTCACGCCCTGACCATAGTTTACTTTGTATTTTCTATGTTTTGATTGGTCAGGGTGTGATCTGAGTGGGTATTCTATGTTTCATGTCTTGTTTGTCTATTTCTATGTTCAGCCTGATATGGTTCTCAGTCAGAGGCAGGTGTTCGTCATTGTCTCTGATTGGGAACCATATTTAGGTAGCCTGGGTTTCACTGTGTGTTTGTGGGTGATTGTTCCTGTCCTTAGTGTTAGTTTGCACCAGTTTAGGCTGTTTCGGTTTTTCATTACGTTTATTATTTTGCACTGTTTGTATTTAGATTCGTGTTGCTATAGTCAATAAACATGGATCGTAATCTACACGCCGCATTTTGGTCCGACTCTCCTTCACATACAGAAAACCGTGACACCTTATTCCCACAAATGTATGTGTTTCTTATTAGTATTCAAATGAGAGTAACCACTTTCCTCATGTGCTCTCCTTTTATTGAGGAGGGCTTGACGTCTCCTCCGAAAGTAGTCTCAGTGAGAAACTGGCATTGGACTAATGCTTTCCTGAGTTGCAGACACAGTATTCACAAAGGGATTTGCAGTTACGTGCCCTTGGAGGAATACACCACACTCTTTGTATTCAACGCAAGGCTCAAAACATCCACAAAGAGTGTCGTTGCACTGAAAATTGCACAAAAGATATTGACTTTTCAGAAGTGTTGTTACCACACGTCTTACATTAACAATTTTGTTAGCTAAATTCACAGAGGGCCTTTGTTTTGTTGTTAGCTTCAGTCAGCATTAACTTCATAGGCTAATGTCAACTGCAAGCTAGTGAAAGAAGCTAGGCTACTGAAATGTTTTTTTTTTTTTTTACATGTTTCACAGTGTTTCTAGAGACAGAGGAGCTCAGCTGTGTGACCTCGGAGTGTCTCCACACTAATGGTCAGAGGGCTCACCTCTCCACAAGGAGGGAAAGGAGAGAGAAGGAGAGAAGAGAGAGAGAGATCTGTAGCATAGCCTTTACCCAGATGGCAGGCTGAGAATAATCTTGTACTGTAGGACAGGAGGATGAGCACACCTTACCGCAGTCACTGTTTCCAGGGTTATCATTCTGCTAAAAAGGTGACCGCCTCAGACAGAAGGCCCATTCTTTACAGAGACAGAGAGAAGGACAGTATATATACCTCATGGTTTCTTTTCTCTTTTTTGGGGGGGAGCAAGTTTGTATTTGTTTTGTTATTTTTTGTTGGGGGGGTTAAAGGTACATTATCAATTTCAATTTATACCTCTATAAAACATGTACCCTTAGGCTGCCACTCAAAAGAAGAAAAAAAGACAAGTTTACTTTCTCTGTTGCTATATTGAAAATGTCACAGGAATTTGTCAGCACAGAGATTATCGTTATGTAAATAGTCAATGGATTTGGTCTCTTCTGAAGGATCTGAATCGTTGAAGGTGTCATTCTTCCCACCCGGGGACACTGGTGCTTTTCATAAATGTTTAAAATGAATCCAAGCACAAGATCATGGTGGATGAAAACAAGAACACAAGGTTAATTGGGTGCAGAGTTTCAAAGCGGATAAACAGATAGTAAAACTGTAATGCTCCGGGAGCTAAAACACCACCTGACAACGTAATTTAAAAAAAAGTGAAAATAAACAGTTAGCCGCTGTAGTAAGCTTTTTGCCAAACACAACAATATGAGGCTCCTGGGTGAAGCCAGATTGCAGGTTCACATGTGTCGTACTTTAGTGCTGGGGTCCTGGAGGAGCAGGAAACAGGACAAGGTTAATGTTCTATGACAGACAGAAGCCAACAACTCTCTTCAATGTCGTCCCATTAGGAAGGCCCCAGCCCTCGCATCCTTTAGGAATAGCTCTGCCAACAACTGGTGGGAGAGCAACGCACCAGCTGCCAAACATGACATTTGCTGGCTAGGCCAATGAACCCCAGCAGGTGACATCTGTGGTGCAGCCATCATCCAGCGAAGCCTCCTGATAGGCTGGGTACCTGCGTGGAGCTGGGCCGAGGCCCCCGAGAGCCCAGATGAATAGCGTTCAGTCTTTCCTCCCAGCTAGCTCTCCCGAATAGCCACAGGGCCAGAGCGTTGGCCCCCACCATCGGCCCCCATCTGCCCAAGGCTTTCCAGCATCAACATCTGCAGCTTATGGGCTCCCTTTGTCTCCATGCTTCGTCGCTAGCTGGCTGACAGCACGAGTCACGGCCTTCCACTGCAACTTCCAACAGAACAGCCAGTAATTGGCGCCCAGTGATATTATGAAACCCTTCATCTGAGTTTTTGATCAAATATGCATATGCAAGCTGTGGTGGATGAACAAAGCACCAAACAAACACATCTAGGATAGTGATGCGTACTGGGCTGACATGTGGTGCTTGGGGCATGGAGGGATACTAACGAGCAGGGTGGAAATCGATTAGAAATAGTCTGTTGAAAACTACAGCAGGTGAATATGTTTATTAAAGAAGAGATCAATCTATCCTGACTACGCCACCATTTTGATATGGAAGTGCCTGTTAATTAACAGACATTGAAATATCGTGTCTCAGTATATAGCTTAGCCTTGAGAAGATAAAGGTCTTCAATTAAGACAAGACACCTCCCTCTCTCAGAATCAGGTTAGCTCTGTTCTGACAAAATTATCTTTTGAACTGGCCTATGTAGAACAAACATGCCTCTCGGACGTAGAATAAGGAATCAAGTCAGCTCTATTTAATGTATATCTATCTGCAATGTTCGACATCGTTTAGCAACTGGACATGAGCCAGGTTAATATCCTTATCGCCACGTTGGTACATTCTAACTGGCGTGACACAAGTACAGTGTCACTCAGTCTCCAGGAGTGCTGTGACTGAACTGCTTCCACATTTCTACTTAATTGTCTCCCTGCAGTGAACTGTGACACGCAATTTCATCTAATTTCCATCTCCTTGTCTTTACATCTCAAACACCAAATTCTTATGTGTGTCATCCATCCCATCTCCTCCCTCAAATACACAGGCGTTGAGCATGTTGCTCTACCAAGGAGATGAGGTAACATGGAGATCCTACTACTACAGAGGAGATGAGGTAACATGGAGATCCTACTACTACAGAGGAGAGGAGGTAACATGGAGATCCTACTACTACAGAGGAGAGGAGGTAACATGGAGATCCTACTACTACCAAGGAGATGAGGTAACATGGAGATCCTACTACTACAGAGGAGAGGAGGTAACATGGAGATCCTACTACTACAGAGGAGAGGAGGTAACATGGAGATCCTACTACTACAGAGGAGAGGAGGTAACATGGAGATCCTACTACTACAGAGGAGAGGAGGTAACATGGAGATCCTACTACTACAGAGGAGAGGCCTACTGGATATCCTGTCTAAAAACATTGGTCTGAATATTGACTTTGATCTCAGGCCCTTCTCATGAACAATTCTATTTTCTATGAACAAGTCTTATAAATGAATATGTTCTTTGTGCAGCTTATCATCTTACACCCAATATGTTCCCCTTGTTGATGATGCTTATTATGCATTATGGTTGAACCAAAAGATTACATGTAACAAACATTTTATGAAATTGGAAACAATTAAATATATATGTGAAAGTAAATTAAACAATAATGTATGTTGATGCTAATCTTATTCTAATGCTAATGATAACAATAGCCTAATATATTAAATATGCTGTAAACTATTGGCTTTTAACCCTTTCACTCAATTCCTTATAATTATGACACACTCCCCATCACTATTGTCATTGGTTGCACTAATTGCACTGTTTATCTATATAACCTGGTTCATGCATTCACGATATCACCCTGAAGAAGGCACAGTGATTTACCCAATAAATTACTGGGTCTTTATACATATGGATCAAACTTTATTTGCCACGTGTGCCGGATACAACAACTGTAGACTTTTCCGTGAAATGCTTACTTACAAGCCCTTAAGCAACAGTGCAGTTCAAGAAGAAGAAAATATTTACCAAGCAGGCTAAAATAAAAAGTAATACTAAAAAGTAACACAATAAGAATAACAATAACGAGGCTATATACAGGGGGCACCGGTACAGAGTCAGTGTGCGGGGGTACAGGCTAGTTGAGGTAATCTGTACATGTAGGTGGGGGCAATGTGACTATGCATAGGTAACAAACAAACAGCGAGTAACAGCAGTGTACAAGAGGAGGGGGGGTCAATGTAAATTGTCCGGTGGCAATTTTTATGAATTGTTCAGCAGTCTAATGGCTTGGGGGTAGAAGCTGTTGAGGAGCCTTTTGGTCCAAGACTTGGCGCTCCAGTACCGCTTGCTGTGTGGTAGCAGAGAAAACAGTCTATAAGTTGGGTGACTGGAGTCTCTGACAATTTTATGGGCTTTTCTCTGACACTGCGTATTATATACTGTAGGTCCTGGATGGCAGGAAGCTTGGCCCCAGTGATGTACTGGGCCATTCACACTACCCTCTGTAGCACCTTACGGTCAGATGACGAGCAGTTTCCATACCAGGCGGCGATTCAACCGGTCAGGATGCTCTCGATGGTGCAACTGTAGAACCTTTTGAGGATCTGGGGGCCCATGCCAAATCTTTTCAGTCTCCTGAGGTGAAAATGTTTTGTTGTGCTCTCTTCACGACTGTCTTGGTATGTTTGGACCATGATCAGCACCTCTACACTAAATCATTTTCTCTGGGTGTGCGCCAGCTCATGCTTCTTATTAGACTGTTATGAATGGGACAACATGGAACTCCAGTTTTCACTCTTGATATGATAGCAAAGGTCCAAGACATTGTTGTACAGTATGTTGACCCAGTATGTTCATTTCTTATTTCAGCATTCCCTGTTTGACTACATGGTGTCAAATCAATCATGCTAGTTGAGCTAAGCTACTGCAGTACGATGCAACGGAAGTCTAAGATAGACAGCCAACGGTAATGGAACAGACTCTCCCTGTCTTCTCACATCTGTGTGACAGAGGGTAGAACCCAGTCTTACCACCTCCCTCTGTGGAGCATGTGTTCCACAGCCTCTGTGCTCATCACCGGCTCCTCTCTAAGCCCAGTGTCATGTTCTGAGATCCTCCAAGGGGCCGTGGCACGGCAGGTGAGGTGTTTGAAAAAGCCTGGGCCTGCTGTGCCTCTTCCTTCCCCTGCCTCGGCAGGGTGGCGAGGCACGCCGTGCACCTTCGAACAAACAGACCCTGATGAGGTGCCTGCACAGCCACCACCATGTTTGATCAGGGCAGGAGGTAGCCCTGGTCTCTATATCTCACACACCCCCCCCACACACACACACACACACACACACACACACACACACACACACACACACACACACACACACACACACACACACACACAGCCGCTCGGTCGGCTCCTATGGGGCGGACACATGTTCAGAAAATGCTGTTTTAGAGGTGAGATGACCGTGTGGTGACTATTCTCTTCAAATTGCATTGTATTTGTCACATGTCACTTACGAGCCCTTTCATAACAATGCAAAAAAATATAGAATTATATGAAATAAAAAAAGGAAGTAGTAACACAGTAAAATAACTATAACGAGGTTATATACAGTACAAGGAGTGCCAGTACCGAGTCAATATGCAGGGGTACGAGGTAGTTGAGGTAGTTGAGGTGATATGTACATGTGGGTTTCATGCTGGTTCTCTACATATCACAAGTTCTCAGCCTTGTTTGTCTACAGGAGACCTCTTCGGTCTCTCATTTGTAAATTCAGTGCGAGTTCAAGTTATTGTTATAGTTTATTGAAAAATCTATAATTGTTTCACATTTATAAAAACTGAATTTGTTGGACTGTTTCACTCCAAAAGTTTCTAAACCTCACTTTAGGAGGTGAGGATATGTTTCAGTGCAGCCGATATTTCACAGTATTACGTGATCCACATGAAGTTTTGATTTGGTCATATGTTCAGTTCTCAGGTGTTTCTCCAAGTGATTAAAAATTAACACATGGATTCCAAGGAGGTGTCTTATTTTGTGTCTCATGTATAATGCACTCTACATTGTTGACTCAATGAATTATTTTTCATACTACTGACAAGCAGTGTCAATTACAGTTTTATCTACAATTTGTTTGGAGCATGGACTGATTGGTAATGTTGTAAGGTCCATTATTTTTCAAGATTGGTCAAATTGATTCTCCCCTATCCGAGTTAGATGTAACACCAACAAACAACTCTTGTAAAGCTAACAAACACGGCGTGCACGCATGTGCTTGTGTGGTGTGCTGTTTATACATGCGTGTGTGTGCATGTGAGTGTGTGCACGCTGTTTATGTATGCATATGTGTATGGGTTTGTGCGTGCATCCGTGTTTGGGTGCTTGTGTTTTGCTTCACCCCAATCTATAAACATCACGTCTCCTCTCATTCACTCCCATCTTAACCAGCAGTGTAAGCTAGACAGCCACTCGACCCCAGCCAGCCAACCATCCTAACATCTGAGGGCCACCCATATCAGATGAAAACAACAAAAACAGAACACTGTCTCCAGCAGCACTCTACAGCACTACAAAAACATCAGGTCTAACTCAGCTTCAACCCCCAATGCCAGTGTGGGGAGACTGGGAGGAGACCAACGTTCTGTTCTAGGGGAGAGAGATTGGGTTACCATGACATAAATCTCCAGGTTTGGTGTGCGAGTGGGAGGGAGGCTGTGGGGCAGTGGGGGCGAATCATAGCACCAGTGTCTTTGGGAATGTCAGCGCTCCCAGGTGGAGATAGAGTAGATAACCCTGGCATCTTGGCTCAGGTGAGAGGCAGAATGAGAGGAGAGGCTACATATCCTTGTCTCCAGGACACCACAATGATGTTCTGTACAGAAGAGCTGAGCGACAGAGTGAGACTTCAGAGGGCACCGGGGTATGCAGGAGCAAGGGGAGGCCACGGCACACAGAACACAAGGCTGGCTCCGCTCCCTGCAATTATCTCTGCTAAATGACTCTTGTTATTGTTAGCTAAATGGGTACAAAGCAGGGGTGTGTCAGGGCAGTGCTGAGAGGCCATCCAGACGAGACACAGGGTCCAGGTATCAGGGAATTAGAGCTGGAATTAAGGCGGTTCTCTGAGGATCTGGCTGGTAATCACTTCAGTCACAAATGTGGTGTTGGCTAATGCCTTTTATGGATGGAGGGATACATGGAATGATGACACACAGGAAGTGAATAACGAGCAACTAGCTACTCATTTGAAAGTGAATTGTTTTCTCACTGAATAATTGTCCGAGAAATGTGAGTCAAGGTCAGACCATATCAATCTTCCAAAAATCTCCAACCATTCGCTAGAACCAGCTGTAAATCTCTGAGTCTTATTACTACCTATATCACTAGAAGGCCAAAAGCTGTATTTTATCAGAGAAGCTAAATTGCCCAGGCTCACTGGCCCAGAACTAGTAATAGGATAAAGCCTTAGAGACACTCGACTCCCCCGGATAGAAAGAATGGCAATTATTTCCCCAAATCAACTTTCGACAGCATCTCTTCTCTTATCGACCTTGAGTCTCCTCAGAGGCAGCAGAGGTGATGTGAAAATGCATCTCCTTGATCCTATTAAGGGATCTCCACTTTGCTGAGCACATTTTCATAGTGGCCTCCCGCCATCTTGACAAGGCTTAATGTCAGTGCGGAGCAAGGGGCAGCCATTCTTCATCACAATCAGCTGTGTGTATAGTAATTGATTTTCTTACCTTCTGGATGGTAGTCCATCCATTTCCACTGATTTGCTCTTGTACCCCCTCGATCCACTATTGATACTACCATTTGGTGGGCGGGTGTGACCCTGTGCAGTTACTTAGTTTGAAAAGAGAGTACATACTGATGTAGGATATTAATTTGAGCCAGTTTGCTACAACAGAAAAATAATCCTGCAGCCAGAGGAAATGTGAATTATTATGTGGATTATAATGAATGGACATTTTGTAGGGGTTGATACATTTTTCATCAGGCAAATCAAGTCTGAAATTCTAAATTGGAAATTACAAACTTTAGAAGCCTTTTAAAAAGTAAAATACACTACAAGTTTGCATTTCCTGCACATTTCCTATACAAATTTTCAGCAACAAAAGAGTGATCAAATTACGATCCTACCTCTGAACAGGAAGACAATGAGGCACAAATCCTTTCAAATAGACTGATACAGTATGTACTGTGGATGGAGGGTTTTCGAATGTCTCCCACACTGTTAGGAATTTGTATTATAAATATGACCTGGGCTGTATAGGGGGGGGGGGGGCTGTTATTGCCTCCCCAGTCCCTGTTTTATTCCCACAGTCATATCATTGTTTATTTTTCTACTGTGAAAAGCCTACGCTCGAGAATTCTTCATATGTCACTCCATGACACATTTTATTGTTGTGTTTATTTTTGCTCTGGGACCATGTGTGTGTATACAGCGCACACCAATGTAAATTAAAAGTGGCAGCACTCCCATACAGCCACAATAAAAGTCTTGACTGTGGAACCGCTATAGGCCACTTGTGTGCACTCTCCACTGCGAACCACCAGCTCACACTGCCCCCCTACACTACACTACAGAGAGGACATTTGGATGATTAGCCATAGCTACTCATGAGGAAATTCATGACCATTCTCAACAATCTCTCTTTATTAAAAAATACACACATGCGCATGTATGCACGCACAGTCCTCCCTCATGTCTTAATATCCTGATGCAGCAATATAAAACAGGGATTTTATGGTCCTGGAGTAGCATTTGCTTTTGGTTACAAGGGACATCGTGGGCGGGCTGCTTCGGCGCCGGGATTTTCGGTGGCTGGTGTCGGCCCCTCTCCTCCCCCTGTCCCCTCCTCCACCCCTCTCTTTCCACCCCTCCAATCCCCTAGTCCCTCACCGGAGAACGAAACAATCCAGTAGGGGTTTTGACGGGAGTATCGTAGAGTTGACTGTTGGTGGGAGTACCATAGAGTTGACTGTTGGTGGGAGTATCGTAGAGTTGACTGTTGATGGGAGTACCATAGAGTTGACTGTTGGTGGGAGTACCATAGAGTTGACTGTTGGTGGGAGTATCGTAGAGTTGACTGTTGATGGGAGTACCATAGAGTTGACTGTTGGTGGGAATACCATAGAGTTGACTGTTGGTGGGAGTATCGTAGAGTTGACTGTCGGTGGGAGTACCATAGAGTTGACTGTCGGTGGGAGCAACATAGATTTGACGGTTGATCGGAGTAAAATAGAGTTAACATAGACTGTTAGCAAGATTACCATAGGGTTAAATGATTAAACAGATGCTGGTTTGTGCCACCTACAGTACCAGTCAAAAGTTTGGACTCACCTACTCATTCAAGGGTTTTCCTTTATTTTTGACATTTTTTTTACATTGTAGAATAATACTGAATACATCAAAACTATGAAATAACACATATTGAATCATGTAGTAACCGGAAAAAATACATTGATCGTTCAAAGTAATCACCCTTTGCCTTGATGACAGCTTAGCACAGTCTTGGCATTCTCTCAACCAGCTTCACCTGGAATGATTTTCCAACAGTCAGTTCCCACATATGCTGAGCACTTGTTGACTGTTTTTCCTTCAGTCTGCGATCCAACGCATCCCAAACAATCTCAATTGGGGTGAGGTATGGTGATTGCGGAGGCCAGGTCATCTGATGCAGCACTCCATCACTCTCCTTCTTGGTCAAATAGCCCTTACACAGCATGGAGGTGTGTGGGTCATTGTCTTGTTGAAAAACAAATTATAGTCCCACTAAGCGCAAACCAGATGGGATGGCGTATCGCTGCAGTAGCCATGCTAGTTAAGTGTGCCTTGAATTCTAAACAAATCACAGACAGTGTCACCAGCATAGCACCCCCACACCACCACACCTTCTCCATGCTTCACGATGGGAATCACACATGCCGAGAACATCCGTTCGGCCTACTCTGCACCTAAACAAAGACACGGCGGTTGGAACCAGTAATCTCAAATTTGGAGAATCAGACCAAACAACAGATTTATACCGGTCTAATGTCCATTGCTCGTGTTTCTTGTCCCAAGCAAGTCTCTTCTTATTATTGGTGTACTCTAAGTGGTTTCTTTGCAGCAATTTGACCATGAAGGCCTGATTCACGTAGACTCTTCTGAACAGTTGTTGTTGAGATGTGTCTGTTACTTGAACTCTGTGAAGTATTTATTTGGGCTGTTACTTGAACTCTGTGAAGCATTTATCTGAGGTTGGTAACTCTAACGAGCTCATCCTCTGCAGCAGAGGTAATTCTGTTTCTTCCTTTCCTGTGGCGGTCCACATGAGAGCCAGTTTCAACATAACACTTTATTGTTTTTGCGACTGCACTTGAAGAAACTTTCAAAGTTCTTGAAATTGTCTGCATTGACTGACCTTCATGTCTTAAAGTAATGATGGACTGTCATTTCTCAATGCTTTATTGAGCTGTTCTTGCCATAATATGGACTTGGTCTTTTACTAAATAGGGCTATATTCTGTATACCATCCCTACTTTGTCACGACACAACTGATTACCTCAAACGCATTATGAAGGGAAGAAATTCCACAAATGAACTTTTAACAAGGCACACCAGTTAATTAAAATGCATTCCAGGTGACTACCTCTTGAAGCTGGTTGAGAGAATGCCGAAGAGAATAGAGAATGTGCAAAGCTGTCATCAAGGCAACGGGTGGCTACTTTGAAGAATCTCGAATATAACATTTCATGTTATTTGTTTAACAGTTTTACCGTTTCATAGTTTTGATTTCTTCACTATTATTCTACAATGTAGAAAATAGTAAAAATAAAGAAAAACCCTTGAATGAGTAGGTTTCCAAACTTTTGACTGGTAGTGTATGTAAACAGTGCTTGGGCCCGGATGCTGCTCACTGATAGGAGGAGGATCCGGCCCACAGAGCCACTGAGTCTAGACTCCAGATATGTTGTTCACACTACTGCCATACCAGGGCCAGCAAGCAGAGCACAGTGCCTTTCCAAGCCGGGCAATATTTCTAGCAGGTGATAGCCACCCACTTACAAAGACTTACACAGAGCTCTCTCAAGTGTGGACATGGTGGTGTAGGAGATTCCTGACAGCGCTCCATAAAATGGTTTGATTAGATACTAGCCGGGTAGTACGTGATATACAGAAGTCTGTAAGACTCGAAGGTGATTCAGAGTAGTTATCTTGTTTCTATGATATATTGAGAACATCTTTAAGCAGTATCCGTGGGAGCGGAGGCCAAACCACCCTTATCAAGATGACATTTGGATGCAGTTAGGTTGTGGCATACCACTGGTCATCATTAACGTTGTTGTCCTTCAGTTGGGCCAAACATACTGGATACATTTATCTGGAAGCACGTAGGGAAATTTGTTTGATTGATGCAGTCAGTTATATATTTAACTAGAGGGAAACATTGAATGTGCCTGTCAACAACTGCCATATTTTCACAGTATACATGTACAGTTTAACACGTTTATTTTTTATTTGGGCAAGTGGTTGTAAAACTATACTATGAAAACTGGTGTAATCACATATACTGTTTTTATACAGTGAATAGAATTGGTCCCTATTTAAAGTGTTCCCGAACAAAACAACAACACTAAGATAAATAGAGAAACGTAACTGTTAAAACATGACTACTGACAAAGTACAGGAACAGAAAAAGTGCTTCCACGCACAGATGTACAATGCTCTCGGTCTCCTGCATGCGCTTGCGGGTACACTGCCGACCCAGCTATTCTTGTTGGTTTGTTAATTGTTTGTCACCCACCAGGTGCCATCTGTCTCAGTCCGCCAGTCCCTGTGCCATGTGGATAGGCCTGCCTCGCGCGCCAACGTCACTGACCTGCAGCAGCCATCCACACCTCCGTCACACACCTCCTGATCCGTCTGGGATAACTAGGAGCTTCTCCCTCAGCTTCTGTTGTGCCATTGCATATCACTTCTCTCCACAATCTGCCCCGGCCTAGTTTCAGAGATAAAATAGATGCAATCTGTCAATTATTCCATTGCAGAACCCTCTAGTTCAACCAACTTTTATGCTGCAGAAGTCAACACCTCAACTCTAAGTTTAATGAATTGTTGACCACATCTGTATGAGTGTGTATGAACTAGTTAACCAAGAGGTCCTTAAAATGACCTCAATCCACAAAATGTATAATAGAAGACAAAGCAAATCCAAATCAAATCAAATCAAATGTATTTGTCACATACACGTGGTTAGCAGATGTTAATGCGAGTGTAGCGAAATGCTTGTACTTCTAGTTCCGACAATGCATTAATAACCAAAGAGTAATCTAACCTAACAATTCCAAAATTACCACCTTATACACACAAGTGTAAAGGGATAAAGAATATGTACATAAAGATATGAATGAGTGATTGTACAGAACGGCATAGGCAAGATGCAGTAGAAGGCATAGAGTACAGTATATACATATGAGATGAGTAATGTAGGGTATGTAAACAAAGTGGCATAGTTTAAAGTGGCTAGTGATACATGTATTACATAAAGATGCAGTAGATGATATAGAGTACAGTATATACATATACATATGAGATGAGTAATGTAGGGTATGTAAACATTATATTAAGTAGCATTGTTTAAAGTGGCTAGTGATATATTTTACATCAATTTCCATCAATTCCCATTATTAAAGTGACTGGAGTTGAGTCAGTGTGTTGGCAGCAGCCACTCAATGTTAGTGGTGGCTGTTTAGCAGTCTGATGGCCTTGAGATAGAAGCTGTTTTTCAGCCTCTCAGTCCCTGCTTTGATGCAGGGACCGAAACAACAGCCATAACAGCAAACTGAGTCCTAGTCTGAAGAATGGAGGTCACCTTCACCTATGTGTGTAATTTTAGGGCAGCTGTGCAGTGAAAAATGAGACATATCCCTCCCAACGTGCAACGGCATTTTGTGAAGCCACACAGGGCACCAGTGTAACATACTGCAGCAGAAGCTCACATAAAGGCAAAGAGAAACAGAACAGGACCAGTCGTCACGGGGCATGTAGGGTCACCTTGATGGGCCCAGCGAGGGGAATGCGAGTGGAGCGGCGCTGTTCTGCTCCAGGGTAAGGAGGGAAGCAGGCGGGGTAGTGAGGCATAGTCATTGAGGCAAGTGGAACAACTTTCAACTCCTGTTTTATTTACTGAGGGGACTGGGACCAAATCAGACTGGGCTGGGGGACTGGGACTATGAGGCTGGGCTGGGGGACTGGGACTATGAGGCTGGGCTGAGGGACTGGGACTATGAGGCTGGGCTGGGGGACTGGGACGAAGTCAGACTGGGCTGGGGGACTGGGACGATGAGGCTGGGCTGGGGGACTGGGACTATGAGGCTGGGCTGGGGGACTGGGACTATGAGGCTGGGCTGGGGGACTGGGACGAAGTCAGACTGGGCTGGGGGACTGGGACGATGAGGCTGGGCTGGGGGACTGGGACGAAGAGGCTGGGCTGGGGGACTGGGACGAAGAGGCTGGGCTGGGGGACTGGGACGATGAGGCTGGGCTGGGGGACTGGGACGAAGTCAGACTGGGCTGGGGGACTGGGACGAAGAGGCTGGGCTGGGGGACTGGGACGAAGAGGCTGGGCTGGGGGACTGGGACGATGAGGCTGGGCTGGGGGACTGGGACGAAGTCAGACTGGGCTGGGGGACTGGGACGATGAGGCTGGGCTGGGGGACTGGGACGAAGTCAGACTGGGCTGGGGGACTGGGACGAAGAGGCTGGGCTGGGGGACTGGGACGATGAGGCTGGGCTGGGAGACTGGGACCAAGTCAGGCTGAACTGGGGGACTGGGGACAACAGCTTGTAGTAAAAACTCACAGGGTTGTTTGGAAAGGAGAAACAGAGTGTATTGAACAGCAGTTTATGTATATACAATTCTATTTGGTACAGGACGGAATACAGTTGTACTTTATACAAAGTGTAGGTGTACTTTGCCACTGTTTACTGTTTACTGTTCTCAGGGTAAACTCCTTCTTTTCTGGGGGGTTTTCTCTCCAGAACATTTTTACTATTTATTTGCTTGACCTTAGAATGTACACTCAACATGAAGGTTACAGAGGTTGCAGATGTGCCCAAGACCAAAATCCCCTCTGACTGGGTATGCCAAACCATCTCGCTAAGAAAACACTACTAATCATATCTCTATGAAACATTAATTTACAAGATCAGTTTCAAGTCCAAGACCTCTTCTATAAACTGCCCCCGATGAGATTGAATCATTCAACCTGGTCTCATAAAGAGAGGGCAAGGCATTTCTTCATACAGTAACACGGTTAAGATTAAAGTATGGTTACAGCAAAGACACTCATACACTACTGTAAATCGCTCTGGATAAGAGCGTCAGCTAAATGACTAAAATGTCAATGTAAATGTAATATAGATTAATTGTAAAACGTTCCCTATATCGGAACTGTGGCATTCCCAATCCCAAACTACAGAAATGTCCGAGCCGCACATTTCTTGGTTGACTGTGCACCAGTAGGAATTCCTGACCAGTTGCCACTCCACTCCAGGCTCCACTCCACTCCACTCCACTCCAGGCTCCACTCCACCACTCCAGGCTCCACTCCACTCCAGGCTCCAGTCCAATCCACTCCAGGCTCCAGTCCAATCCACTCCAGGCTCCCCTCCACTCCACTCCACTCCACTCCACTCCAGGCTCCACTCCACTCCAGGCTCCACTCCACTCCAGGCTCTACTCCACTCCAGGCTCCACTCCACTCCAGGCTCTACTCCACTCCACTCCAGGCTCCACTCCACTCCAGGCTCCACTCCACTCCAGGCTCCACTCCATTCCAGGCTCCACTCCAGGCTACATTCCACTCCACTCCAGGCTCCACTCCATTCCACTCCATTCAACTCCACTCTAGGTCCCACTGCTGTGATTGTAGCAGGAGACATCCAGAGCTTTGGCAGAGGAGAATTATGATGTATCTGTGGTGTGAGTCATTATGCTTTCCCTCCGCTTAAACAGAACCATATTAAACTGTGGAACTAGGGAGAATAAGAGGTCGTACCAAAGCTAGTGAGTTAAGTTTTATGGAAAAGAACAGCATGCATACAGATGCTCCCTAAGGAGCAAACCAAGACTGTTTGAGACCAATTGTAGAGAGAGAGAGAAAATTATGGGATTTGTTTTCATTAATAGCTGCTGGTCCCCAATTGCTGAGAATGAGTTTCTCTTGAGTGCTGTCTTTTTGGTTTGCAATACAATAGATACATTGTCTACTATACCTAATTCCAGTTTAATTTGAGTGTCATGAAAGTTTGTAATATTGTATGATTATGCTTCAAACATGTTTTCGTTCCAGTTGTATCTTTGTTTGCTCATCAAGAGAACACGCTGTTGAACATGGCTCAAGACGCTTACGTGTTTCAAGGTATTTGCGCTCAGAATGATTGTGCTTGTTATCCCATACATAAAACCTCTCTGATTACATTCCATTATTCACCTATTCCTCAGTTGCAATTGGAAACAGCCTTTGGCACATAAAATGCTCCAAATTTTGGAAACCACACAGAAATTCTGCCAACTCATGCATCATATCGGCATTAGGTTATAGCCGTTTTTGAGACCCCAAAAAGTTGTTTTCATTTCTCTAATTTCTTAACATGAAAAAGGATTGCAGAAGATTCCTTTCTTTTTCACTTTCTCTCCTCTCAGAATAGTAATAGTCCAAATCTCCTGTAAGCTTCAGTACAGATGCTGGCAGGTCTGGACAGAAATTATTATCAGACGCCCTCTGGCCAGGCTTTCCAGTAAAACTCCTACACGTGGTTGGGGCTGGCCCGACACTGCCAAGGATTGCACTGCCAATAGGCACCAGAAATGAATACCAGCATTGGGGCCCTACCAGAGTCCAAATTCACTCAAATTCACTAGTTGGGCTCCAGCTGGAGAGGAGAGCCACTGGTTTGACTGTGTTGACTGGAAATTCTGTAAGAATCGGGTGTTTGCGTCTGTGGCATCTACTTGTGACGTGCCGCATTGGAACTGAGAGAGGAAGACCGTCTGTGAAGAAATATGAGACATGAAGTTGGTGGCATCACCTCTTCGCTAGATTGTTGGCAGCCACAAGCACGTTTTGTGATGCATAAGCTAAAGATGTTGAAATATGGGCCGAAGAATAACACTTACATAAACAGGCCCCGTCGAAACTCAACACATGTAATTATCCTCGGCCCTCTTTTCCCGTTAATCACGCTATCATTCAACTAGAAATCATAAACATATGTACTGGAAGAGAACATCATTGAACATTACTGAAGAGGAAGAGACTTTCTGAAAGACTGAGGGGAACCACAACAGACTCTTGACATGTTAAAGTGCAAAACCATCAAACAAATCCAACAACCCACCAACCAATGACAAGAAACATGGCTGCTACCCAATAATTTTTCCTGATGATCAGATATTGACTGATGTTCTATTTGGTTTAGGAGCAAAGTTCCATTTGGTCATCATTCATTCTACAGTCAACATAGTCTACATCTACACAAATTGGTGATAGTACATCGACATTGTATATGTTCAGCTCAGACATTGTTTGAAGATTAAGATATTCCCTTTGAAAGCCCATATAACTTCAGACATCTAGAACTGAAAGCCATAATCCTCTGTATTCCTAAAGGAGCGCTGAAGTGAAGTCCAAGCTGTTTATACGTTGAAATTATACTGTACATCCTATTACAGCCATGATGGTTTAAACATAAAGAAACCATTTTACGCCACGTTAGAGCACGGGGAGACGCAAAATAATCTCTGCTGAATTATGACAACAAAGCAATATGCACACAATAGCTCTTTCCATAAGACTGGGATCAAAATGTGTGGTTTTCTAATACATTAATGCCACAAGCAAGGAAGTTGATGGATTTAGTTAACAGTTGATACAATTTACATACACAGCTACTGTAAAAATCATCAAACCACTCAGACTTCATTATGTCTGAAATAAAAAATAAAAAAGACTTCAGATCAAGATTTAGTTCCTGAACTGACAATCCATGATGAGGTCCAAGCAGGTGCATCCCTGCAAACAACGAATTCATTATTTTTAAAAAGACTAAGTGAACTTAAATTTAAATAAATTGCAAAAATTGTCACACAAAAAGGTATATATATATTTGTTTCACCTTTATTTAACCAGGTAGGCAAGTTGAGAACAAGTTCTCATTTACAATTGCGACCTGGCCAAGATAAAGCAAAGCAGTTCGACACATACAACAACACAGAGTTACACATGGAGTAAAACAAACATACAGTCAATAATATTGTAGAAAAATAAGTCTATATACAATGTCAGCAAATGAGGTGAGATAAGGGAGGTAAAGGCAAAAAGGCCATGGTGGCAAAGTAAATACAATATAGCAAGTAAAACACTGGAATGGTAGATTTGCAGTGGAAGAATGTGCAAAGTAGAAATATAAATCATGGGGTGCAAAGGAGCAAAATAAATAAATACAGTAGAGGAAGAGGTAGTTGTTTGGGCTAAATTGTAGATATACAGGTGCAGTACACTGTGAGCTGCTCTGACAGCTGGTATTTAAACCTAGTGAGGGAGATAAGTGTTTCCAGTTTCAGAGATTTTTTGTAGTTCATTCCAGTCATTGGCAGCAGAGAACTGGAAGGAGAGGTGGCCAAAAGAGGAAGTGGCTTTGGGGGTGACCAGAGAGATATACCTGCTGGAGCGCGTGCTACAGGTGGGTGCTGCTATGGTGACCAGCGAGCTGAGATAAGGGGGGACTTTATCTAGCAGGGTCTTGTCTATGACCTGGAGCCAGTGGGTTTGGCGACGAGTATGAAGCGAGGGCCAGCCAACGAGAGCGTACAGGTCACCGTGGTGGGTAGTATATGGGGCTTTGGTGACAAAACGGATGGCACTGTGATAGACTGCATCCAATTTATTGAGTAGGGTATTGGAGGCTATTTTGTAAATAACATCGCCGAAGTCGAGGATCGGTAGGATGGTCAGTTTTACGAGGGTATGTTTGGCAGCATGAGTGAAGGATGCTTTGTTGCGAAATAGGAAGCCAATTCTAGATGTAACTTTGGATTGGAGATGTTTGATGTGAGTCTGGAAGGAGAGTTTATAGTCTAACCAGACACCTAGGTATTTGTAGTTGTCCACATATTCTAAGTCAGAACCGTCCAGAGTAGTGATGCTGGACGGGCGGGCAGGAGCAGGCAGCGATCGGTTGAAGAGCATGTATTTAGTTTTACTTGTATGTAAGAGTAGTTGGAGGCCACGGAAAGAGAGTTGTATGGCATTGAAGCTCGTCTGGAGGGTTGTTAACACAGTGTCCAAAGAAGGGGCAGAAGTATACAGAATGGTGTCGTCTGCGTAGAGTTGGATCAGAGACTCACCAGCAGCAAGAGCAACATCATTGATGTATACAGAGAAGAGAGTCGGCCCAAGAATTTAACCCTATGGCACCCCCATAGAGAATGCCAGAGGCCTGGACAACAGGCCCTCCGATTTGACACACTGAACTCTATCAGAGAAGTAGTTGGTGAACCAGGCAAGGCAATCATTTGAGAAACCAAGGCTATTGAGTCTGCCGATGAGAATGTGGTGATTGACAGAGTCGAAGGCCTTGGCCAGGTCAATGAATACGGCTGCACAGTATTGTTTCTTATCGATGGTGGTTAAGATATCCTTTAGGACCTTGAGCTTGGCTGAGGTGCACCCATGACCAGCTCTGAAACCAGAATGCATAGCGGAGAAG
Organism: Oncorhynchus mykiss; assembly: GCF_013265735.2. NCBI lineage: Eukaryota > Metazoa > Chordata > Actinopteri > Salmoniformes > Salmonidae > Oncorhynchus > Oncorhynchus mykiss. The sequence continues at coordinate 53,701,119 of NC_048583.1, read as the reverse complement.
GTGGGGTGGGATTCGAAATGGTCGGCAATCTGTTTGATGACTTGGCTTTCGAAGACCCTAGAAAGGCAGGGTAGGAAAGATATAGGTCTGTAGCATTTTGGGTTAAGAGTTTCTCCCCCTTTGAAGAGGGGGATGACCGCAGCTGCTTTCCAATCTTTGGGAATCTCAGACGACATGAAAGAGAGGTTGAACAGGCTAGTAATAGGGGTTGCAACAATTTCGGCAGATCATTTTTAGAAAGAAAGGGTCCAGATTGTCTAGCCCGGCTGATTTGTAGGGATCCAGATTTTGCAGTTCTTTCAGAACATCAGCTGACTTGATTTGGGAGAAGGAGAAATGGGAAAGGCTTGGGCGAGTTGCTGTGGGGGCAGTGCTGTGCTGTTGCCCGGGGTAGGGGAAGCCAGGTGGAAAGCATGGCCAGCCGTAGAAAAATGCTAATTGAAATTCTCAATTGTAGTGTATTTATCGGTGGTGACAGAGTTTCCTATCCTCAGTGCAGTGGGCAGCAGGGAGAAGGTGGTCTTCTTCTCCATGGACTTGACAGTGTCCCAGAACTTTTTTGAGTTTGTGTTGCAGGAAGCAAATTTCTGCTTGAAAAAGCTAGCCTTGGCTTTTCTATCTGCCTGTGTATATTGGTTTCTAACTTCCCCGAAAAGTTGCATATCACGGGGGTTGTTCGATGCTAATGCAGAACGCCACAGGATGTTTTTGTGTTGGTTAAGGGCAGTCAGGTCTGGAGAGAACCAAGGGCTATATCTGTTCCTTGAATGGGGTATGCTTATTTAAGATGGTGAGGAAGGCTTTTTTTTAAATAACCAGGCATCCTCTACTGACGGGATGAGGTCAATATCCTTCCAGGATACCCAGGCCAGGTCGATTAGAAAGGCCAGCTCGCTGAAGTGTTTCAGGGAGCATTTGACAGTGATGAGTGGAGGTCGTTTGACCGCTGACCCATTACGGATGCAGGCAATGAGGCAGTGATCGCTGAGATCTTGGTTGAAAACAGCAGAGGTGTATTTAGAGGGCAAGTTGGTTGGGATGATATCTATGAGGGTGCCGGTGTTTACGGCTTTGGGGTGGTACCTGGTAGGTGCATTGATAATTTGTGTGAGATTGAGGGCATCAAGCTTAGATTGTAGGATGGCTGGTGTGTTAAGCATGTCCCAGTTTAGGTCACCTAGCAGCACGAGCTCTGAAGATAGATGGGGGGTAATCAGTTCACATATGGTGTCCAGAGCACAGTTGGGGGCAGAGGGTGGTCTAAAGCAGGCGGCAACAGTGAGAGATTTGTTTTTAGAGAGGTGGATTTTTAAAAGTTCAAATTGTTTGGGTACAGACCTGGATAGTAGGACAGAACTCTGCTGGCTATCTCTGCAGTAGATTACAACACCGCCCCCTTTGGCCGTTCTATCTTGTCTGAAAATGTTGTAGTTAGGGATGGAGATTTCAGAGTTTTGGTGGTCTTCCTAATCCAGGATTCAGACACAGCTAAGACATCCGGGTTGGCAGAGTGTGCTAAAGCAGTGAATAAAACAAACTTATGGAGGAGGCTTCTAATGTTAACATGCATGAAACCAAGGCTATTACGGTTACAGAAGTCATCAAAAGAGAGCGCCTGGGGAATAGGAGTGGAGCTAGGCACTGCAGGGCCTGGATTCACCTTTACATCGCCAGAGGAACAGAGGAGGAGTAGGATAAGTGTACGGATAAAAGCTATGAGAATTGGTCGTCTAGGACGTCCGGAACAGAGAGTAAAAGGAGCAGGTTTCTGGGGGCGATAAAATAGATTCAAGGTATAGTGTACAGACAAAGGTATGGTAGGATGTGAATACAGTGGAGGGAAACTTAGGCATTGAGTGATGATGAAAGAGATATTGTCTTTAGAAACATCATTGAAACCAGGTGATGTCATCGCATGTGTGGGTGGTGGAACTGAAGGGTTGGATAAGGTATATTGAGCAGGGCTAGAGGCTCTACAGTGAAATGAGCCAATAAACACTAACCAGAACAGCAATGGACAAGGCATATTGACATTAAGGAGAGGCATACTTAGCTGAGTGATCATAAGGGTCCAGTGAGTAGTGAGGTTGGTTGGGGTGGCGGCGATTCAGACAGCTAGCCTGGCCATGGGTAGCAAGCTGGCAGAAGATGGAGGTCTGTTTTTAGCCACCTTTAGCCATATGAAGGATGCAAGGCCAACTGTTTCAATAAGGTCTCTTGTTCAAATAATTACAGTACATTATGTTGTCCTCATTCATGTCAAACTGGAATATTTCAAACCATGGCTTGAAACAACATATTTTTTTTTAAATAATGGTTGCCCCTACTGCATCACAAAAGTTATTGTGCTGGTAAACCTTTCGGAGTAGGCATAATTCACGTCCATTTAAGGGAAACTTTGATTTTGTCATGGAAGAATGGAGTCACTGCAACCAAGCAAAGATGAATGTGAAAAAGAGCCCCTTTGCAAGCCTGGTTTATAGGAGAATAAAGAAGCTCTATTTTTTAACTAACACTTTTAATGGAAACAGACGCTGAAAAGTCTTTGGCTTCTGTTTTTCTTGTTCTTTTTTTAACCTCTCCAACACTCTCTAATAGCACATTGTCCTAAAACTGACCAGGCTTGAAATATTTAATACGCTCTACAACAGCGTTGACCGCGATCGAGTTACAAAAATAACACATGGACTGACAGGGCCTGTAGCTCAGGAACAGCTTGAACATAACCTCCCAGTACAGATGGGAATGGGGTAGAAAAAGCAGAAGGAGGGATGTGGAGGTCTGGAGGTTTGGAGGAGGAGGAAAGAGAGGAATAAAGTTAAAGAATAAAGCATCTCAAAAGACTTCCAGGCCTCCAGGGTCCGGCCTCTGGTGACAGCCAGGGACAAGGGTGTCTGTGTGGGGTGAGTCTGATCACTAATCCCTAAGCCCTGAGCCCCTGGTGCCTGCTCCGGTAGTGTGGGTGGGCCACCAGGGGAGGGGAGAGGGGTGGGCAGGCTGGCGCTGTCACCGGGCGCTGGCGTGTTTGGATAAGGCCCGTGGAACATGTGGAGGAATCAGCATGAGGCATCACACCTGGAGGAAAAGACAACTAAATCCAGCCCTATACCACAGCCCTGGCTCCACAAAGTCTAGCCAGCATCTGGAATGGATATCAGGAGACGCGGCCTCAGCCCGCTCTGGCGCTTCACTCCACCTTTGTAATTTCTTCTTTGCAGTGAAAAATTGAAAAGCAAAACCGACATCAAGGATGTGTTTATATAACCGTCTTCTGTGAAAGAACGTTTCGTCTTGACATTCCATCCATCTGCCGCACATGACATTATGGTGCTGCCGGTGATGAGATTAAAACCTAGTGAATTTTTTAAATAATTATTGAATTCTTTTCACCTTTAATATGCTTCATTGTGACTTCAGCTTGACTTTAACAAGTTTACAAATACCAGAAGTTTTTCCTAGCAGAGACCTGATCCACCATCTCCATCCCTTAGCACTTTAGAGTTGAATGATGTATCAATCCAGAATCCTCATTGTATTTTGTTACCCTTATGAGAACGGAGAAGGTCCCAAGATAGAGATCAGTTCAATTCAAATCCATTCAGGTGATACATTGAAACTCAATTAATGAAAGAATATTAATGAATACAATCCTTATTGAAAAAAAAACTTTGAAAGGTGAGGTTGAGATGGCATTGACCCCTAGCCTAGTTAACCTCTAAAAGTCTAAGCCGTTGGGAGGGCTGGTAGTGTGTGTTTGGGGGGGGGGGGGGGGGGGGGGTGAGAGTACCAAGTAAACATGGAATTGTTGGTTATACGAGGATCATTTAGGCATTTGATTTTGAATTTTAAGACCACATATTTGATAAAATATGTAACTTTGCCTGTACTACTATAGCCCATAGAAACGCATAGAATAACACATTCAGAAAAAAGACGGTAAAAAAATACATTGTGAGGATTTAGGTTTAGAAGTGTCTGTCCTTCATCTACGAGATAAAAGAAAGCTCGGGAGATATTTTGCTTTTCTTGGACACATATTTGTACCTCCGTACTGCCATTGGTTTAAATGGGTTACCTTCGCACGAGTCCTGAGACACGTTTGAGTGGCATAGAGCAAAACAGAGAACACCAGTCTACCCTTTCCATAGAGTGGTGATAATAGTTTGTAGGCCAAACCGTTTGGACACTAGACAGAAGTTGGCAAATCTTAGACGAGTCCCATGACAATTGTGGGAGTCGTAGAGCAAAACGGAGACCAACATCGTGTTCATAATAAACTCAGCAAAAAAAGAAATGTCCTCTCACTGTCAACTGCGTTTATTTTCAGCAAACTTAACATGTGTAAATATTTGTATGAACATAACAAGACTCAACTGAGACATAAACTGAACATGTTCCACAGACATGTGACTAACATAAATGGAACAATGTGTCCCTGAACAAAGGGGGGGTCAAAATCAAAAGTAACAGTCAGTATATGGTGTGGCCACCAGCTGCATTAAGTACTGCAGTGCATCTCCTCCTCATGGACTGCACCAGATTTGCCAGTTCTTGCCGTGAGATGTTACCCCACTCTTCCACCAAGGCACCTGCAAGTTCCCGGACATTTCTGTGGGAATGGCCCGAGCACTCACCCTCCGATCCAACAGGTCCCAGACGTGCTCAATGGGATTGAGATCTGGGCTCTTCGCTGGCCATGGCAGAACACTGACATTCTTGTCTTGTAGGAAATCACACACAGAATGAGCAGTAATGCTGGTGGCGTTGTCATGCTGGAGGATCATGTCAGGATGAGCCTGCAGGAAGGGTCAACAAGGGTCAATCAACAAGCTCAGTCCAATGATGCTGTGACACACCGCCCCAGACCATGACGGACCCTCCACCACCAAATCGATCCCACTCCAGAGTACAGGCCTCGGTGTAATGCTCATTCCTTGACGATAAACGCAAATCCGACCATCACCCCCGGTGAGACAAAACCACGACTCGTCAGTGAAGAGCACATTTTGCCAGTCCTGTCTGGTCCAGCGACGGTGGTTTGTGCCCATAAGTGACATTGTTGCCGGTGATCTCTGATGAGGACCTGCCTTACAACAGGCCTACAAGCCCTCAGTCCAGCCTCTCTCAGCCTATTGCAGACAGTCTGAGCACTGATGGAGGGATTGTGCTTTCCTGGTGTAACTCGGGCAGTTGTTGTTGCCATCCTGCAAGTGTGATGTTCGGATGTACCGATCCTGTGCAGGTGTTGTTACACTTGATCTGCCACTGCGAGGACGATCAGCTGTCCATCCTGTCTCCCTGTAGCTCTGCCTTAGGCACCTCACAGTACGGACATAGCAATTTATTGCCCTGGCCACATATGCAGTCCTCATGAATCTCCTTGCAGCATGCCTAAAGCACGTTCACGCACATGAGCAGGGACCCTGGGCATCTTTCTTTTGGTGGTTTTCAGAGTCAGCAGAACGGCCTCTTTCTAAAAACTATGTTTTCATAACTGTGACCTTAATTGCCTACCGTCTGTAAGCTGTTAGTGTCTTAACGACCGTTCCACAGGTGCGTGTTCATTAATTGTTTTTGGTTCATTGAACAAGCATGGGAAACAGTGTTTAAACCCTTTACAATGAAGATTGTGAAGTTATTTTGATTTTTACAAATTATCTTTGAAAGACAGGGTCCTTAAAAAGGGATGTTTCTTTTTTGCTGAGTTTAGTTTGTAGGCCAAACCTCTCCTTCCTCCAGGCTTCTCCTTCCCCCAGTCCTCTCCTTCTCCCATGCCTCTACTTCCTCCTCTCCTCTCCTTCACCCAGACCTCTCCTTCCCACTGGCCTCTCCTTCCTCTCCTTCCCCCAGGCCTCTCCTCCCCCCAGACCTCTCCTTCCTCCAGTTCTCTCCTTCCTCCAGTCCTCTCCTTCCTCCAGTCCTTTCCTTCCTCCAGACCTCTCCCTCCCCCAGACCTCTCCTACCTCCAGTCCTCTCCTTCCTCCAGTCCTCTCCTTCCTCCAGACCACTCCTTCCTCCAGTCCTCACCTTCCTCCAGACCTCTCCTTCCTCCAGTCCTCTCCTTCCTCCAGACCTCTCCTTCCTCCAGTCCTCTCCTTCCTCCAGTCCTCTTCTTCCTCCAGACCTCTCCTTCCTCCAGTCCTCTCCTTCCTCCAGACCTCTCCTTCCTCCAGTCCTCTCCTTCCTCCAGACCTCTCCTTCCTCCAGTCCTCTCCTTCCTCCAGTCCTCTCCTTCCTCCAGACCTCTCCTTCCTCCAGACCTCTCCTTCCTCCAGTCTTCTCCTTCCTCCAGTCCTCTCCTTCCTCCAGTCCTCTCCTTCCTCCAGACCTCTCCTTCCTCCAGTCCTCTCCTTCCTCCAGTCCTCTCCTTCCTCCAGTCCTCTCCTTCCTCCAGACCTCTCCTTCCTCCAGACTACTTCCTCCAGACCTCTCCTTCCTCCAGTCCTCTCCTTCCTCCAGTCCTCTCCTTCCACTCTCAGACCCCTTTGTTTCCTCTATTAACATTCCCAACATGACATGGATTTTAAGTTGACGGGTCACACTCGAAAGGTCACATATTTGTCACATTCTTACCAGGTATGTATGGTTGTTGTAGGTGAACCACAAGTCAACTTGAAACCACCAATGACTCACTGAGGTTTTAGTATTTGGTTTGGAAAGGTGCACTGTTTTGGTTTTGACTGCGGACCTGTTATTCACACAGTAAATACTGGTGTGTTGAGCCAAGACAGTCACAATGCCATTAACATTCCAGTCATGACCCCAGTATTATGTCCACAGGGAAGGACAGCATATTTACCTTTCACACCTTTTGAATGGTATGAGGAAAAGGAAAGAGGGAAAGGGGGAGTAAGAGTGGGAGGGGTTGAAATATGGCTCCATAATATAGCATAATATTGGGAAGCCTCCATATCTCCACATTTCACAATTGAAGTACCACAAAGTTGGCATTGAGGCATTCTCCTGAAATCGACAGTTATTTTTGCCCATGAACTGTACACTGCAGCGCCGAGATAGTTGGCGACAATGCGCAGTCATCCCCGCAGATGGGAGAGACGCTGGAGCTTCACTATAGCAACACTTAATGTGTTGTGAAATCTTTTGTTAAATGTAATATAATGTTTTTAATTGTATGCAACTGCCTTAATTTGGCTAGAACCCTGGAAGAGTAGCTGCTGCCTTGGCAGGAGCAAATGGGGATCCGTAATAAATACCAAAACAAATAGCTCTGATATCACAATATGACAGATTTTTCGGGGGGGTATGTTTGAACACAGATAAATCTGACATACCTCGAGCGGTTTCATAGACAATACCCGTGGCCCAATCTCCCATCTGGCACCACTGTCATATTCAACGTGAACTGGAGAGACAAAACATCACTTATCAATACATGACCTTGGGATTCACTAGGCCGCTATCATGAATACTCACATTGTGTCCTTATGGCTTATCAAAAGCCTAATATTTCATTCTAAGCATCACTGTATGGTTAAGTCCTTTTTTCCTGAGATATTTCTATACATGGCTCTAATGCCAAAGAAAAAACACAAGAAGGAGGATGATGAAGTCAATGCTGTACTTTTTCTCTCCACTTGATGGTGCAGAGGATACGTATGGAGTCCTTGGCAGCTGACATTGGCCTTATGAGTAAGGAAACACACACAGACATACACACACACATAGACACACACACACAGACATATTGTTGTGGTTTAAATGTGATTCTTGACTTTTCTTCCTCCGTCTACAGACGTGATACAGTATGCCCTACTGTAGGTCAATTATGAATCCTATTTGACAGGCAAAAACATCATAGTGGAGTCGTGAGAACTCAGCTACTGTTGCATTGAAAATATGACAATTAATCAATCAAATTTATTTATAAAGCCCTTCTTACATCAGCTGAATTCACAAAGTGCTGTACATAAACCCAGGCTAGAACCCCAAACAGCAAGCAATGCAGGTGTAGAAGCACGGTGGCTAGGAAAAACTACCTTGAAAGGCCAGAACCTAGGAAGAAACCTAGAGAGGAACCAGACTATGAGTGGTGGCCAGTCCTCTTCTGGCTGTGCTGGATGGAGATTATAACAGAACATGGCCAAGATGTTCAAATGTTCATAGATGACCAGCAGGGTCAAATAATAATAATCACAGTGGTTGTCAAGGGTGCAACAGGTCAGCACCTCAGAAGTAAATGTCCGTTGGTTTTTCATAGCCGATCATTCAGAGTATCTCTACTGCTCCTGCTGTCTCTAGAGAGTTGATAACAGCAGGTCTGGGACAGGTAGCACGTCCGGTGAACAGGTCAGGGTTCCATAGCCGCAGGCAGAACAGTTGAAACTGGAGCAGCAGCACGGCCAGGTGGACTGGGGACAGCAAGGAGTCATCAGGCTAGGTAGTCCTGAGGCATGGTCCTAGGGCTCAGATCCTCCGAGAGAGAGAAAAAAAGAAAGAAAGAAAGAAAGAGAGAGAGAGAAAGAGAGAAAGAAAGAGAGGAAAAGAGAGAAAGAGAGAGAATTTGAGAGAGCATACTTAAATTCACACAGGACACCGGATAAGACAGGATAAGACAGGAGAAATACAGATATAACAGACTGACCCTAGCCCCCCGACACATAAACTACTGCAGCAGTACAGTGTGGCCCCGTCCGACGATTTCCCCGGACAGGGCCAAACAGGCAGGATATAACCCCACCCACTTTGCCAAAGCACAGCCCCCACACAACTAGAGGGATATCTTCAACCATCAATTTACCATCCTGAGACAAGGCCGAGTACAGTCCACAAAGATCTCCGCCATGGCACGAACCCAAGGGGGGGGGGCGCCAACCCAGACAACCATGTCAACAATAGGGGTGTAAATCAAATAAGACAAACATTTATTTTGCTCTGGTTGATTTTTTTCAGATTGTACTGGAGGAACAACTGAGCGATTTCTACTAGATGGACAAGCTGCAAAGGTAAAATTGTCTATATTGTAAAAATTCATTAAATTATTGGTCTTAATTTAAGATGAAATCAAATCAAATCTAAGTGTATTTGTCACGTGCGCCAAATACAACAGGTGTAGGTAGACCTTACAGTGAAATGCTTACTTACAGGCTCTAACCAATAGTGCAAAAAAGGTATTAGGTGAACAATAGGTAGGTAAAGAAATAAAACAACTGTAAAAAGACAGGCTATACACAGTAGCGAGGCTATAAAAGTAGCTAGGCTACATACAGACACCGGTTAGTCAGGCTGATTGAGGTAGTATGTACATGTAGATATGGTTAAAGTGACTATGCATATATGATGAACAGAGAGTAGCAGTAGCGTAAAAGAGGGGTTTGCGGGTGGTGGGACAGAATGCAGATAGCCCGGTTAGCCAATGTGCGGGAGCACTGGTTGGTTGGTCTGCCAAATTGAGGTAGTATGTAATTGAATGTAGTTAAAGTGACTGTGCATATATGATAAACAGAGAGTAGCAGCAGCGGAAAAAAGAGGGATGGGGGGGGGGGGGGGGGGGCAGGTGGAAGTTAGGGTTAAGGTTAGGGTTAGGTTTAACATTTTACTGCAGTGGGCTAAATCAGGATCACACTGAGTGTTTCTTGGTAGTCTTCAGCAACTCTACTTTGCATCCAAAGTATACACCTCATACACATGGTTATGGGCTTAAAAAAGAAGAAACCTGTACCATGTCAGATATAGAGTTGAAATGTATTCAACTTTGAGTTTACATCCCAATATTACACTTTATATACATCACAGAAGACTGAAATATTTTTAAAAAACTGTTTGACATAGAAACACTGGATTTCCGTTGTTACAAAGCATAAAAGGATGTATGAATTGTGAAATTATGAAAAATATGAATAACATTTCACCCATGAGGCCAAAGAGGGCGCTTTAAGGTCATTGACTGCAGGATATACAGTAGCTGCAATCCGATTTTCTGACTTTGAGGCTGTGCCAGCTAGTGACCACTCTGAAGAGCTGTCTCCAGATCAAGATTCATGACAACAGACGCTAACATGCCTATTTTGCGGCCAACCAATAAAATAATAGAGCGATGTAAATCATCTTTATGTTAAAGAGAGTAAACACGTTATTCAAATAACGACTTCATTTCGATTAACATATGTTTATTTGCATATGGGCTTATAGATAAGAGTGGGAAACACATTGACAACACATCTATAATAAAACCTAATTGTCCATATCATGTTTATTCTCTATAAATCATATTCAACCACGGCTATCTGCTACATTGTAAATGGGAAAATAAATCCATTCATCAAAGACACAACAGCCTAAGAGAGTAACAATTACTGATCAACACGTACAGTGTGCTAACTCAAGGATCCTTTGGATATGATATAAACCTAATTTCATTCCCCTTATTGACAGTAAATAGCTACTAGCTCCTATGTGGCTCCCTGGCACCAGGAGACAAACTCCCATGCCCTGGCTCCTATATAATAAAATAAAATAAAATCAAATTTATTTATATAGCCCTTCGTACATCAGCTTATATCTCAAAGTGCTGTACAGAAACCCAGCCTAAAACCCCAAACAGCAAGCAATGCAGGTGTAGAAGCATATACCCTAGACCTGTTCCCTAGAACCTATCCCCTAGCCCCAAGACCTATCCCCTTGCCATATCCTCTAGCCCCTAGATCTAGTCCCTAAATCCTAGACCCTAGTCCCTAGCCCTGTGCCCCTAACCCCAATGACGTGGATGTCGATTAAGGCAGCTCCCCGCACCTCTCTGATTCAGAGGGGTTGAGTTAAATGTGGAAGACACGTTTTGGTTGTATGTATTCAGTTGTGCAACTGACTATGTATCTCCTTTCCCTTTCCTTTTCTCTGGCCCCTGACTTTAGTGTTGTAGTGCTGTTTCCAGACTGTCCTGGTATTTTCCGTCCCGTCCTCTCCCTGTCCAAGGGTCGGCTGCTTGCCTGTGTGACCTGCTCTGCCCCGTGTGGTGAGCTGTGTTGGCTGCAGCATTCATCTCCAGACCTCTGCAGTACAGAACACTACATTACAGGGTAGGAGAGAGCAAAGACAAACCCTCGTTAGATAGCCAAATATCTGGCCCTGAGGCCAGATCAAGCAATGCAGGATGAGTACAAAATAGTTTTTTGTGATGATCTGCAATATCACCACAGTTGCTAGTGCAGACACTAATGATGCATTGAGTGAGTAAGACAAGTGATCCTCCTCCTCCTCACCATCCACATCATCATCATTCTAATAATTATCATACATGATAACCACTGTCACCATGATCATCATCAATGCAGTGAGCCAGCATTTTCATAGATGGGTCAGTGAACATAAAACCAGTCATTTGGTAGTGAGCAGTAACATTACTTTCAGCTGATCATTATTACACAATGTTCTGTCTTTGTACCCAGGGTGAATATGGATCACACAGCAGAGCAGCTCCCACCATGTCTCAAGTATCATTGTCCCTATGGGGATGACGTCACCGACCTTAGGATGCTGCCACTGAGTCAGAAATGAAGCACAGACTATTGCACTTCATATGGAGCCACATCGATATCATTACGGTGCCTTTAGTCAAAATAACCGTCCTTTATGGTTTAGGACACAAAGCTGTGACAGAGATATTTGGTATTTGCTATTTTATTAGGATCCCCAATAGCCGTTGCAAAAGCAGCAGCTACTCTTCCTGAGGTCCACACAAAACATGAAACATAATACAGAATGACATAATACAGAACATAATTAGGCAAGAACAGCTCAAGGACAGAACTACATATATTTTTAAAAAGGCACACGTAGCCTAAATATCAATGCATACACTCAAACTATCTAGGTCAAATGGGGGAGAGGGGTTGTGCCGTGAGGTGTTGCTTAATCTGTTTTTTGAAAAAGGTTTATTGTTTATTTGAGTAATATGAGATGGAAGGAAGTTCCATGCAATAAGGGCTCTATATAATACTGTACATTTTCTTGAATTTGTTCTGGATTCGGCGACTATGAAAATACCATTGGTGGCATGTCTGGTAGGATAAGTGTCTGTGTCAGAGCTGTGTGTAAGTTGACTATGCAAACAATTTGGGAATTTCAACACATTAATGTTTCTTATAAAAATAAGACTTGATTCACTCAGTCTGTTATGGTGCGTGAATGAGGACCCAAAAGCGAATTAACAAACAGAGTACTTTAATGACGAACATACGTGGGCTCAGATGGACAGGTAGATTCCGACAGGACAGGACAAGGTTGCAGCACACACGATGATAGTCTGGTTCAGGCATGAGACACACAAACAAACAAACAAGAATCCGACAAGGACAGGAGCAGAAACAGAGACAGATATAGGGACCTAATCAGAGGGAAAAAGGGAACAGGTGGGGAACGGGGTGACGAGGTAGTTAGGAGGAGACAGGGCACAGCTGGGGAAAAGAGGGGGAGAAAAGGTAACATAACAACGACCAGCAGAGGGAGACAGGGTGAAGGGAAAGGACAGAGACAAGACAACATGACAGTACATGACAGTACCCCCCCACTCACCGAGCGCCTCCTGGCGCACTCGAGGAGGAAACCTGGCGGCAACGGAGGAAATCATCAATCAGCGCACGGTCCAGCACGTCCCGAGAGGGAACCCAACTCCTCTCCTCAGGACCGTACCCCTCCCAGTCAACTAGGTACTGATGACCACGGCCCCGAGGACGCATGTCCAAGATTTTACGGACCCTGTAGATAGGTGCGCCCTCGACAAGGATGGGGGGGGGGGGAAGACGAGCGGGGGCGCGAAGAGCGGGCTTAACACAGGAGACATGGAAGACCGGGTGGACGCGACGAAGATATCGCGGAAGAAGAAGTCGCACTGCGACAGGATTAATGACCTGAGAGATACGGAATGGACCAATGAACCGCGGGGTCAACTTGCGAGAAGCCGTCTTAAGGGGAAGGTTCTGAGTGGAGAGCCAAACTCTCTGACCGCGACAATATCTAGGGCTCTTCGTTCTACGCTTATTAGCAGCTCTCACAGTCTGCGCCCTATAACGGCAAAGTGCAGACCTGACCCTCTTCCAGGTGCGCTCGCAACGTTGGACAAAAGCCTGAGCGGAGGGGACGCTGGACTCGGCGAACTGAGATGAGAACAACGGAGGCTGGTACCCGAGGCTACTCTGAAAAGGAGATAGCCCGGTCGCAGACGAAGGAAGCGAGTTGTGGGCGTATTCTGCCCAGGGGAGCTGTTCTGACCAAGACGCAGGGTTGCGAAAAGAAAGACTGCGTAAGATGCGACCAATAGTCTGATTGGCCCGTTCTGCTTGACCGTTAGACTGGGGGTGAAAGCCGGAAGAGAGACTGACGGAAGCCCCAATCAAACGGCAAAACTCCCTCCAAAATTGAGACGTGAATTGCGGACCTCTGTCCGAAACGACGTCTGACGGAAGGCCATGAATTCTGAAAACATTCTCGATGATGATTTGTGCCGTCTCTTTAGCAGAAGGAAGCTTAGCAAGGGGAATGAAATGAGCCGCCTTAGAGAACCTATCGACAACCGTAAGAATAACAGTCTTCCCCGCTGACAAAGGCAGTCCGGTGACAAAATCTAAGGCGATGTGAGACCACGGTCGAGAGGGAATAGGAAGCGGCCTGAGACGGCCGGCAGGAGGAGAGTTACCGGACTTAGTCTGCGCGCAGACCGAACAAGCAGCCACGAAACGACGCGTGTCATGCTCCCGGGTGGGCCACCAGAAACGCTGGCGAATGGAAGCAAGCGTACCCCGAACGCCAGGGTGGCCGGCTAACTTGGCAGAGTGAGCCCACTGAAGAACGGCCAGACGAGTAGGAACGGGAACGAAAAGAAGGTTCCTAGGACAAGCGCGCGGCGACGGAGTTTGAGTGAGTGCTTGCTTTACCTGCCTCTCAATTCCCCAGACAGTCAACCCGACAACACGCCCCTCAGGGAGAATCCCCTCGGGATCAGTGGAGGCTACTGAAGAACTGAAGAGACGAGACAAAGCATCAGGCTTGGTGTTCTTAGAGCCCGGACGATAAGAAATCACGAACTCGAAACGAGCGAAAAACAGCGCCCAACGCGCCTGACGCGCATTAAGTCGTTTGGCAGAACGGATGTACTCAAGGTTCCTATGGTCAGTCCAAACGACAAAAGGAACGGTCGCCCCCTCCAACCACTGTCGCCATTCGCCTAGGGCTAACCGGATGGCGAGCAGTTCGCGGTTACCCACATCATAGTTACGTTCCGACGGCGACAGGCGATGAGAAAAATACGCGCATGGGTGGACCTTGTCGTCAGAGAGGGAGCGCTGAGAAAGGATGGCTCCCACTCCCACCTCTGACGCGTCAACCTCGACAACGAACTGTCTAGAGACGTCAGGTGTAACAAGGATAGGAGCGGATGTAAAACGATTCTTGAGGAGATCAAAAGCTCCCTGGGCGGAAACGGACCACTTAAAGCACGTCTTGACAGAAGTAAGGGCTGTGAGAGGAGCTGCCACCTGACCGAAATTACGGATGAAACGACGATAGAAGTTCGCGAAGCCGAGAAAGCGCTGCAGCTCGACGCGTGACTTAGGGACGGGCCAATCAATGACAGCTTGGACCTTAGCGGGATCCATCTTAATGCCTTCAGCGGAAATAACAGAACCGAGAAATGTGACGGAGGAGGCATGAAAAGTGCACTTCTCAGCCTTCACGAAAAGACAATTCTCTAAAAGGCGCTGGAGGACACGTCGAACGTGCTGAACATGAACCTGGAGTGACGGTGAAAAAATCAGGATATCGTCAAGGTAAACGAAAACAAAGATGTTCAGCATGTCTCTCAGGACATCATTGACTAATGCCTGAAAGACAGCTGGAGCGTTAGCGAGGCCGAAAGGAAGAACCCGGTATTCAAAGTGCCCTAACGGAGTGTTAAACGCCGTCTTCCACTCGTCCCCCTCCCTGATGCGCACGAGATGGTAAGCGTTACGAAGGTCCAACTTAGTGAAAAACCTGGCTCCCTGCAGGATCTCGAAGGCTGAAGACATAAGAGGAAGCGGATAACGATTCTTCACTGTTATGTCATTCAGCCCTCGATAATCTATGCAGGGGCGCAGAGACCCGTCCTTCTTCTTGACAAAAAAAAACCCCGCTCCGGCGGGAGAGGAGGAGGGGACTATGGTACCGGCGTCAAGAGCTACAGACAAATAATCTTCGAGAGCCTTACGTTCGGGAGCCGACAGAGAGTATAGTCTACCCCGGGGGGGGGTGGTTCCCGGAAGGAGATCAATACTACAATCATACGACCGGTGTGGAGGAAGAGAGGTGGCCCTGGACCGACTGAACACCGTGCGCAGATCGTGATATTCCTCCGGCACCCCTGTCAAATCACCAGGCTCCTCCTGTGAAGAAGAGACAGAGGAAACAGGAGGGATAGCAGACATTAAACATTTCACATGACAAGAGACGTTCCAGGAGAGGATAGAATTACTAGACCAATTAATGGAAGGATTATGACAAACTAGCCAGGGATGGCCCAAAACAACAGGTGTAAAAGGTGAACGAAAAATTAAAAAAGAAATGGTTTCACTATGATTACCAGAAACAGTGAGGGTTAAAGGTAGCGTCTCACGCTGAATCCTGGGGAGAGGACTACCATCCAGGGCGAACAAGGCCGTGGGCTCCTTTAACTGTCTGAGAGGAATGTCATGTTCCCGAGCCCAGGTCTCGTCCATAAAACAGCCCTCCGCCCCAGAGTCTATTAAGGCACTGCAGGAAGCTGACGAACCGGTCCAGCGTAGATGGACCGACAAGGTAGTGCAGGATCTTGAAGGAGAGACAGGAGTAGTAGCGCTCACCAGTAGCCCTCCGCTTACTGACGAGCTCTGGCCTTTTACTGGACATGAAGTGGCAAAATGACCAGCGGAACCGCAATAGAGACAGAGGCGGTTGGTGATTCTCCGTTCCCTCTCCTTAGTCGAGATGCGGATACCTCCCAGCCGCATGGGCTCAGCACCCGAGCCGGCAGAGGAAGATGGTAGTGATGCGGAGAGGGAGGCGACGGAGAGCGCGAGCTCCTTTCCACGAGCTCGGTGACGAAGATCAACCCGTCGCTCAATGCGAATAGCGAGTTCAATCAAGGAATCCACGCTGGAAGGAACCTCCCGGGAGAGAATCTCATCCTTTACCTCTGCGCGGAAACCCTCCAGAAGACGAGCGAGCAAGGCCGGCTCGTTCCAGCCACTGGAGACAGCAAGAGTGCGAAACTCAATAGAGTAGTCTGTTATGGATCGATTGCCTTGACATAGGGAAGACAGGGCCCTGGAAGCCTCCTCCCCAAAAACAGATCGATCAAAAACCCGTATCATCTCCTCCTTAAAGTCTTGATACTGGTTAATACACTCAGCCCTTGCCTCCCAGATTGCCGTGCCCCACTCACGAGCCCGTCCAATAAGGAGAGATATGACGTAGGCGACACGAGCAGTGCTCCTGGAGTAAGTGTTGGGCTGGAGAGAAAACACAATATCACACTGGGTGAGGAACGAGCGGCATTCAGTGGGCTCCCCAGAGTAACACGGCGGGTTATTGATTCTGGGCTCCGGAGATTCGAAAGCCCTGGAAGTGGCCGGTGGATCGAGGCGGAGATGGTGAACCTGTTCTGTGAGGTTGGAGACTTGGGTGGCCAGGGTCTCAACGGCATGTCGAGCAGCAGACAATTCCTGCTTGTGTCTGCCTAGCATCGCTCCCTGGATCTCGACGGCTGAGTGGAGAGGATCCGAAGTCGCTGGGTCCATTCTTGGTCGGATTCTTCTGTTATGGTGCGTGAATGAGGACCCAAAAGCGAATTAACAAACAGAGTACTTTAATGACGAACATACGTGGGCTCAGATGGACAGGTAGATTCCGACAGGACAGGACAAGGTTGCAGCACACACGATGATAGTCTGGTTCAGGCATGAGACACACAAACAAACAAACAAGAATCCGACAAGGACAGGAGCAGAAACAGAGACAGATATAGGGACCTAATCAGAGGGAAAAAGGGAACAGGTGGGGAACGGGGTGACGAGGTAGTTAGGAGGAGACAGGGCACAGCTGGGGAAAAGAGGGGGAGAAAAGGTAACATAACAACGACCAGCAGAGGGAGACAGGGTGAAGGGAAAGGACAGAGACAAGACAACATGACAGTACATGACACAGTCTCTCCTAAACCAAGAGAGACTGTCAGGCATAGTATTTATATCAGCTCTCTGATTACAATAAAGAGACAAAATGTGCCGCTCTGTTCTCTGCCAG
Source organism: Oncorhynchus mykiss (assembly GCF_013265735.2). Taxonomy (NCBI): domain Eukaryota; kingdom Metazoa; phylum Chordata; class Actinopteri; order Salmoniformes; family Salmonidae; genus Oncorhynchus; species Oncorhynchus mykiss. Next base: position 53,683,854 of record NC_048583.1, on the reverse strand, counting down.
CTGCAGCTTAACTAGGCCTTCCCTTGCCGCACTGGACCATACGACTGGACAATAATCAAGATAAGACAAAACTAGAGCCTGTAGGACGTGCTTTGTAGAGTGTGGTGTCAAAAAAGCCGAGCATCTCTTTATTACAGACAGACCTCTCCCCATCTTTACAACCACTAAATCTATATGTTTTGACCATGACAGTTTACAATCTAAGGTAATGCCAAGTAATTTAGTCTCCTCAACTTGTTCAATAGCCACACCATTCATATAAATATGAGGTCTCCCATCCCTGGTTAGTTTTTGGGTATCAGGTATCAGATTGTCGTGGGAACTACCATCAACTTGAATTACACCATACCCTTGTTTGTGCGCTAAGTTACTTCTTATCTTATATCTGTAATGATTGTATATTAGTACATCATGTATCAGCACTGGACAGTATGATATCAAATTTGTGTGTGTGTACTCGCGTGCGTATGTGTGTGTATGCATACGTGTATGTACTCGTGCGTGTGCATCTGTGTGTGTGCACATGTGAGCGTGCATGTGTGTAACTCCTGTGTGTGCTCACACCTGTACTCTCAGAGATGATGTTATCAGATCCTAACACCTGCTCCACAGGGTAAGGTCACCCACCGCAGCAGAAAGGACTCTATTCATAGGACTGGCAGATATTACAGACTACAGTTGTGTGTGCAAATACAATGAGGAAATGTGTTATTTTCCCCCAGGTGGTTGAAACACAGCTCACGTCACAGAACATCCAGTATCTCACACTGGAGTGACGGTCCTGTCGGAGACGACCCAGTCAGAAGTGAGATGTGTTTAGAGAGCGAGTGTTATGTGTTGCTATGGAGCTGTGGTTGGTGTATCCAAGATGGCAGGTGTAGGAGTAACTTACTGAGTGACCCAGGTCGGTGAAATTATCCCAATCTGCGAGTAACATAATTACCACAAGAGTGGACTGGTGCTGAATGAAAAGATAATACAGTTTGAATCGTGCACCAAGCTGTGAGTGAGACAACACCGTTGTCTGGTTTAACATGTGCAATACGAGTGGAGCTGAGAAAGACAGCATGATGATGATTTAGTGATGTTTGCAGAAAACACTCCCATCCCCATCCTTAATGACAGAAAAACCTTTTGATGGAAACCAATTCCAACACTTCCAGCCTTAACACAGTCACACCTAGAACATTTCACCAAAAGGAAGATATTTTAGGCACTTGGGAGCCTTTGGTGATGTTTTCTTCCTGTTTCTCTCTCTCTCTCTCTCTCTCTCTCTCTCTTTCCTTTTGTTTCTTTCTCCCTCTCTCTCTTTTCTTTGTGTTTGTAAATAATCTCTTCCCCTCTAGGCCTGTTTATGATCATGTTGATGGGAAAGAAAGAAATCATCCTGAATGGCACATTAATTTCCTCCCCCTTGCCCCCTCTACCCCCTCCTTGGGCCTAATGAAACCCCCTGAGCTCCGCCAGGAGACCCGAGGAACCACACTGGCAACCCATCACCGCTGAGTAAACATGTTTACCTTGGAGCACTGAACTAATGGACTGTTTCCAGACACAGGAGCAGGGACTAGACAGTTGGGGGGGGGGGGGGGGGGGTAGCTCAGACTAATGAAGACTCCTTCAACTCCATCGTTACTTCTCTTCTTTTCTCGTTCTGTTCTTCCCTGATAGCAACCTGCTAGTGTTGTCTTGAGCCAAGATACTGATAGGATGTGGTGCATAGTGACAGGAGTAGAGTCAAATACTCTTTCTGTGGGACTGTGCGTCTGTGTCTGGCTATGTTAGTCGTGTTAAAAGCACAGCTCCTTTTTAAAAGTAGCCACCTGCCATGTCCTTATCCTCACGACACAAACTTTTGAATGTCAAACGTTTATCAGGCCCTTGTTGAAGGAATTTGCCAATGGGTCCAAAACTGGAGAAGTGGAGCTGTCAAATGATGCTTCCCCAGTCTGCAACAGCTCTGTAAAGGTCGGCTGCTAACCGGGATGTCTGCTGTCAAACACAAGCCAACGTGTCCCTCAAGTGTCTATCTGGAGCTGTCTGCTGATTGGGAGGCCTGTTCAGTCTGTCTGCCTGGTGGGTCTGAATGTTTGTGTGACACTGATTCTGACCACACCGTCGAAAACAAAAAAAGGCATTGTAATTTATACATTGATAAGAGCTATTGATAAGACCTAGGTAAATGAGTCATATGTTTGGATAAGGGGATTTTAAGCATTAATGACAATTGTTTTGAAGACAAATGTGAAACCAGTTAGCAAACACAAAATCATGTCAACATGACAAGTACAGTATTTCCCCCTCTTTTCCACAGTGAAGCTTACATACTGTAGCTGTGTCATTATTCCACATTTTTATTGTAGGCCTTTGGCTTCATCATTCGGGGGGGGGGGGGATTAGAGACCCAAGCCGAGGCTGTGGCTTATGGAAACCTGTGCGCACTGACAGTAACGATGAACCTACTGAGATGAGTGCACTCTAGAACGTTTTCATTATCTGGACTTTTCATATATACAGTACCAGTCAAGGGTTTTTCTTTATTTTTACTATTTTCTAGATTGAAGAATAATATTGAAGACATCAAAACTATTAAACAACACATATGGAATTATTTAGTAACCAAAAAAGTGTTAAACAAATCAAAATATCTGTTATATTTTAGATTCTTCTAAGTAGACACCCTTTGCCTTGATGACAGCTTTGCACAATCTTGGAATTCTCTCAACCAGCTTCATGGGGTAGTCACCTTGAATACATTTAAATTAGCAGGTGTGCCTAGTTAAACATTCATTTGTAGAATTTCTTTCCTTCTTATTGCGTTCCAGCCAATCAGTTGTGTTGTGACAAGGTAGGGATGGTATGCAGAAGATAGCCCTATTTGGTAAAACACCAAGCCCATATTATGGCAAGAACAGCTCAAATAAGCAAAGAGAAACCACAGTCCAACATTACTTTAAGACATGAAGGTCAGTCAAACAGGAAACTTTCAAGAATATTCTAAATGTCTTCAAGTGCAGTCACAAAAAACATCAAGCGCTATGATGAAACTGGCTCTCATGAGGACCGCCACAGGAAAGTAATACCCAGAGTTACCTCTGCTGCAGAGGATGAGTTCATTAGAGTTACCAGCCTCAGAAATTTCAGCCCAAATAAATGCTTCACAGAGCTCAAGTAACAGACACATCTCAACATCAACTGTTCAGAATAGACTGCGTGAATCAGGCCTTTATGGTCGAATTGCTGGAAAGAAACCCCTACTAGAGGACACCAATAAGAAGAACAGATTTGATTGGGCCAAGAAACATGAGGAATGGACATTAGACCGGTGGAAATCTGTCCTTTGGTCTGATGAGTACAAATTATTGGTTCCAACAACCATGTGGTTAGGTGGAATTTGACTTTTCCCCTTTCTCTCCCTGTGGTCTAGAACTGCAAAGCTGCAAAAACGGGGTAATTTGACTTGTCTATGACTAGGGTGGCTGGAATGACCGCCTGGTATAGAGGTCCTTGTCTTTGGGCACTTCTACCTGTGCTTTGTTGTCAGTCAAAGAGCAATTGAGAAATCTGTGAATATGGACAGTTTCTTTGTTTTATTGAAGTGTACGGCCAAATTTTGATCAAAAGTACTATCGGTTTTGAGTCAGGAAATTAGCACTGTCCCACCTAAAACGGTTGCGATTATTGTATATCATTGTTTGATGTGGCTGACAACAGCGGAGATGGGTCACAACTGCGCATTTGCAATCCACTGGGGCAAACTTTGTGACCTCAATGCCTTTATTTGGAGCTTGTCACATATGCAAGTTTTATTGGGGGGGGAAAGGAGCTTGTGCAAAAGTTAGTTCTGAAAAGTGTAAATCCAAATAGATGCTAACAAGAGCAAGCTTGTGTTGGGTCTCTGGCTGCACTTTATTATAAAAAATCTAGGGAAAAGGCACAACAATTCACTGTTTCCCGTTGAAAGATACAGAGATATACAGGCTAGTAGCTGTAACAGGAAATACGATGCAAACACTCCTACAGACAATCTTGCAAATCTGCATGTGTGTCGTAAGCACTTTATCGACGATGACAATGAAAGAGATATACAATCAGAAATAGTGGGAACAAAACACTGTGGAAAGCTCAGACACAGCTGTTCATTCTGTGACCCCATGGGCTGGATCTGGTGCCATGCTAAAATACGTTGGTGCTTTGGAACCCGTCAAAGCAAGCGTGCAGAGTTGTGTAGTCTAACCATTGCAGTTCGATTTGATCTTATTGTGTTGTAGCCTAGGCTCTCTACCGGTTAGCATATGTTTAGGAGATAATAGACAGTAATTGTGTCACCTTATCAAATCAAATTGTATTAGTCACATGCGCCGAATAGAAGAGGTCACCTTACAGTGAAATGCTTACTTACGAGCCCCCAATCAACAGTGCAGTTTCAAAAAATACTGTAAGAATAAGAGATAAAAGTAACAATTAAAGAGCAGCAGTAAAAAATAACAATATATACAGGTGGGTGCCGGGACAGAGTCAATGTGCGGGGAAACCGGGTTAGTTGAGGTAGTATGTACATGTAAGTAGAGTTAATTTAAAGTGACTATGCATAGACGACAACAGAGAGTGCCAGTGGTGTGGAGAGGGAAGGGGGGGCAATGCAAATAGTCTGGGTAGCAATTTGAATAGATGTTCAAGAGTCTTATGGCTTGGGGGTGGAAGCTGTTTAGATGCCTCTTGGACCTAGAATTGGCGGTCCGGTACCGCTTGCCGTGTGGTAGCAGAGAGAACAGTCTATGACTAGGGTGGCTGGAATGACCGCCTGGTATAGAGGTCCTGGATGGCAGGAAGCTTTGCCCCAGTGATGTACTGGGCCATTTACACTACCATCTGTAGTGCCTTGCGATCGGAGGCCGAGCAGTTGCCATACCAGGCAGTAATGCTCTTGATGGTGCAGCTGTAGAACCTTTTGAGGATCTGAGGACCCATGCCAAATCTTTTCAGTCTCCTGAGGGGGAATAGGTTTTGTCGTGCCCGCTTCACAACTGTCATGGTGTGCTTGGACCATGTTAGTTTGTTGGTTATGTGGACACCAAGGAACTTGAAGATCTCAACCTGCTCCACTGCAGCCCCGTCGATGAGAATGGGGACGTGCTCGGTCTTCTTTTTCCTGTAGTCCACAATTATCTCCTTTGTCTTGATCACGTTCAGGGAGAGGTTGTTGTCCAGGCACCACACGGCCAGGTCTCTGACCTCCTCCCTATAGGCTGTCTCATTGTTGTTGGTGATCATGCCTACCACTGTTGTGTCAAATTGAATGATGGTGTTGGAGTCGTGCCTGGCTGTGCAGTCATGAGTGAACTGGGAGTACAGGAGGGGGCTGAGCATGCAACAATGAGGTGCCCCTGTGTTGAGGATCAGCATGGCGGATATGTTGTTACCTACTCTTTACCACCTGGGGGCGGCCTGTCAGGAAGTCCAGGATCCAGTTGCAGAGGGAGGTGTTTAACCCCAGAGTCCTTAGATTATTGATGAGCTTTGAGGGCACTATGGTGTTGAACGCTGAGCTCTAGTCAATTAATAGAATTCTATGAATAGAACACATAGGTGTTCCTTTTGTCCAGGTGGGAAAGGGCAGTGTGGAGTGCAATAGATCATCTGTTTGATTTGTTGGGGTGGTATGCAAATTGGAGTGGGTCTAGGGTTTCTGGGATGATGGTGTTGTTGTGAGCCATGACCAGCCTTTCAAAGCACTTCATGGCTATTGATGTGCGTGCTACAGGTCGGTAGTCATTTAGGCAGGTTACCTTAGTGTTCTTGGGCACAGGCGCAGAATTGAGAGCAGAATTGAGAGGAGTGGGGGTTTATTCAATCGCCTCCAACTTCTCAGAAGGCAGCCTGCTCTCCGACCTCTCTTTCTCCTCTTCATGCAGATCACTGGGGTCGGGCCGGTTCCCGAGGGAGCCATATATCCTCCGTCTCGGGCTCATCAGAGACGTGAAAGAAGAAAAAAGATTCTGCTAGTCCATGGTGATTAATAGCAGTCCTGATTTTCAGTTAAAAGAGACGGTAGCGGCAACATTATGTACAAAAAGGGGTAAAAAAATGTGATAAACTAACAAAAAAACACAGTCGGTTGGGTGCGCGTAAAACGTCTGCCTTCTGCTCCGGCGCCATCTCAGCGCATTACATTATAATGTACAGTTTTTGTGTCATTTTACATTGCAGAATAGACAGAATAAAAATGAAAGGTGTTGTTGCATTGTATTACTTAGGATCGGGCCTACTCACTTTTTAGTGTAGTCTGGTCTATTGTACATTCGTAACCCCCCCAGTCGATAGTGTCTATGACTATCCTAACAACAAAATTACATTTATTGCAGATTATAAACATATCCGCGTCCCTTCAGTAGTTTTCTTCATCACTCACACGTATTTCGTCTTCAGACATGTTTGTAGGTTATTGTTTACTTCGTATAACTAATCTGTAACACTGGTCTACTGTCTTCACTTCTCCCCCGAAAAGAAATTGCATCTGTGAATGTGAATAAGGGCCTTACATGCATTTTTTTGCCGAGCGTTACAGAGTAGTTATTGGCAAATTGTGGACAAATTCTTAGTTTTATTGAAAGCGCATTATTTTATGTGGCCGACTGGTATACCTATTTCCGCTGATGTTGCAGTAGGTCACATAAATTAATGACACAAAATAAATAAATAAATAAAATAATTGCAATAGTTTTACAACTAAAAGTACACATTTGCTGACTCAAAACCTCAAAGCTTTCAATAAAACAAAGAATTTGTCCACAATTTGGGGATTTGTCAATAGCTCTTGGAGTGACAATGTAGCAGAGCTAGCAATATATAAAGAACTGTCACGAGTTATGTGACACATTTTTTGCAGCTTTCCAATTCTAGACTGCAGGGAGAGAGAGGTGGAGAAGTAAAACTCGACCTAACTCTACCAAACAAAAATATAAACACAACATGTAAAGTGTTGGTCCCATGTTTCATGAGCTGAAATAAAATATCCCAGAAATGTTCCATACAGACAAAATCTTATTTCTTAAAAGGTTCATGCACACATTTTTTACATCCCTGTCAGTGAGCATTTCTCCTTTGTCAAAATAATCCATCCACCTGACAGGTGTGGCATATCAATAAGCTGATTAAACAGCATGATCATTACACAGGTGCACCTTGTGCAATTTAAGGTCACTCCAAAATGTGCCGTTTTGTCACACAACACAATGCCATGCATTGAGAATTGAATATCCATTTCTCTTCCATAAGCCACCTCCAACGTCTCACAACCACAGGCTATGTGTATGGCTTCATGTGGGCGAACACAATTGCATCTTATTGATGGCAATTTGAATTCACAGAGATTCCGTGACGAGATCCTGAGGCCCATTGTCATGCCATTCATCCCATTGTCGTGCCAATAATGCACGGCCCCATGTCACAAGGATCTGTACACAAATCCTGGGAGCTGAAAATGTCCCAGTTCTTCCATGGCCTCCATACTCAGCAGACATGTCACCCATTAAGCACGTTTGGGATGCTCTGGATTGACGTGTAAGACAGCGTGTTTCAGTTCCCACCAATATCCAGCAACTTTGCACAGCCATTGAAGAGGAGTGCGACAATATTTGACAGGCTATAATCAACAGCCTGATCAACTCAATGCGAAGGAGATGTTGCGCGGTATGACGCAAAACAGTTGCATATCTGTGTTCCCAGTCATGTGAAATCCATAGATTCGGGCCTAATTTATTTATTTAAATTGACCGATTTCCTTATGAACTGTTGCTCAGTATAATCTTTGAAATTGTTGCATGTTGCTTTTATATTTTTGTTCAGCACAGTTCCAATGTATGAAACCACTTGGGATAGTTTGGATTTTAGCTTAACCTAACTTTTAAGGTTGCTACAATATTAATTACAGCTCTTTATTGACACAGGCTCTTATGTGAGCTTTTATAAAGACTGAACTGGCAGAAGACATGCTCAAACTTCAAACTAGGGCAATTCTTCCACTAAACTAACCAAAAGCCCCCACTAACCCACGCTTCCTATGATTTTTCCTTTATATTAAAATATTGGGAGCAAAAATGAACCACTATGTTAGATTATCCATACATGTACCCTAAAAGAAAGGTACAGAACAGTACCATGTGAGAATATACAGTATATGTACATCTGAAGGTACAATGTATTCGGAAAAAATTCAGACCCCTTGACTTTTTCCACATTGTGTTACGTTACAGCCTTATTCTAAAATTGATTAAATTACACATTTTCCTCATCAAACTACACACAATACCCCATAATGACAGAACTAAAGCAGATTTTAAAAAGCTAAACAGAAATACCTTACTTACATAAGTATTCAGACCCTTTGCTTTGACACTTGAAATTGAGCTCAGATGCATCCTGTTTCCATTGATCATCCTAGAGATGATTCTAAAACTTAATTGGAGTCCACCAGTGGCAAATTCAATTGACTGGATATGATTTATAAGGCACACACCTGTCTATATAAAGTCCCACAGTTGACAGTGCATGTCAGATCAAAAACCAAGCCAAGAGGTCGATGGATTTGTCCATAGAGCTCTGAGACATGATTGTGTCGAGGCACAGATCTGGGGAAGCGTACCAAAATAATTCTGCAGCATTGAAGGTCCCCAAGAACACAATGGCCTCCATCCTTCAAGAACCAGATGGTTACTCTGACAGAGCTCCAGAGTTCCTGTGAGGAGATGGGAGAACCTTCCAGAAGGACAACCATCTCTGCAGCACTCCACCAATCAGAACTTTATGATAGAGTGGCAAGACAAAAGCCACTCCTCAGTAAAAGGCACATGACAGCCCGCTTGGAGTTTGGGCAAAGACACCTAAAGGACTCTCAGACCATGAGAAACAACATTCTCTGGTCAGATGAAACCAAGACTGAACTCTTTGGCTTGAATGCCAAGCGTCACATCTGGAGGAAACCTGGCACTATTGCTATGGTGAAGCATGGTGGTGGCAGCATCATGCTGTGGGGGTGTTTTTCAGGAACAGAGACTAGGAGACGAGTCAGGATCCAGGGAAAGATTAACGGAGAAAAGTACAGAGAGATCCTTGATGAAAACCTGCTCTAGAGGCCCGATCCTAAGTAATCCAACAAAACAACGACCCTAAGCACACAGCCAAGACAATGCAGGAGTGGCTTCAGGACAAGTCTCTGAATGTCCTTAAGTGGCCCAGCCAGAGTGCGGACGTGAACCAAATTGAAACAAGCAAGATGCACAGGACATTCTCCAAACACCCGACAGGGCAAACATCCCTGTTATTTGCAAGAGGAAGCGACGCAGGTACAAAGGACAAAGAGCCGGATGCCTGGTCAGGACCCGGAAGAGGCGGGTGGGACAGCTGCCGTTACCGTCAATACTACTCGCCAACGTGGAGTCATTGGACAATAAACTAGACGAGGTACGATCACGAACATTCTACCAACAGGACATCAACAACTGCAATATCCTATGTTTCACGGAATCGTGGCGGAATGACAACATGGATATTCAGCTTGCGGTATATACGCTGCACCGGCAAGATAGAGCAGCACACTCCAGTAAGATGAGGTGGGGGGGGGGTGGTCTGATAGTCATGAAGAGGGCACGACAAAGCCTATTCCCCCTCAGGAAACTACAAAGATTTGGCATGGGTCCTGAGATCCTCAAAAGGTTCTACAGCTGCAACATCGAGAGCATGGTTGCATCACTGTCTGGTACGGCAATTGCTCGGCCTCTGACCGCAAGGCACTACAGAGGGTAGTGCATACGGCCCAGTACATCACTGGGGCTAAGCTGCCTGCCATCCAGGACCTCTACACCAGGCGGTGTCAGAGGCAGGCCCTAAAAATTGTTAAAGACTCCAGCCACCCCAGTCATAGACGGTTTTCTCTTCTACCGCTTGGCCGGAGTGCCAAGTCTAGAACAAAATGGCTTCTCAGCAGTTTTTACCCCCAAGCCATAAGACTTCTGAACAGGTAGTCCTACCCGGACTTTTTGCATTGTGTCCCCCCCCCCAACCCCCTCTTTTTACGCTGCTGCTACTCTCTGTTTATCTTATATGCATAGTTATTTTAACTACATTCATGTACATACTATCTCAATTGGGCCGACCAACCAGTGCGCCCACACATTGGCTAACCGGGCTATCTGCATCGTGTCCCACCACCCACCGTCCACCAACCCCTCTTTTACGCTACCGCTACTCTCTGTTCATCATATATGCCTAGTCACTTTTATCATATCTACATGTACATTCTACCTCAATCAGCCTGACTAACCGGTGTCTGTATGTAGCCTTGCTACTTTTATAGCCTCGCTACTGCATATAGCCTGTCTTTTTACTGTTGTTTTAATTTCTTTACTTACCTATTGTTCACCTAATACCTTTTTTGCACTATTGGTTAGAGCCTGTAAGTAAGCATTTCACTGTAAGGTCTACCTACACCTGTTGTATTCGGCGCACGTGACAAATACACATTGATTTGATTTGAGTTAGTGTTGAAGGCCTGCCGAACTGAATAGACTAGCTAGCCAATATAGCTAGCTTTATAGCTTGCTAACTACAGGTGACGTGGACTCACTTATTATTAACATGATGATGATGAGCTACCACTACCAGCTATGGCTAGCTAATGAGCTATTATTTAGATATTATTATAACTGTATTCCACAATATTTGTGTGATATTTGTTAGCTAGCTAGACTAAAATTAAAACCTAACATGTTGCCTAGCTATCCATACTGTAGATGGTACTACTACTACCACTGCTGTAGACAAAGATCCCAACGTGTGCCTACTACTTGAAGTTGAAACAGCGGACCTTGGAGGTGAGGCAGTTGTTTTGTAGCAGCAGCAACATAACCATTTTTAAATTGTAAAGTTAGGCACATGATGACTTACACACACTTGAATACGTATTCTATTTGATATGTATACTATTAAAACGTTTTTTCTTTCAGTAGTAGATTTTTAGTATGGTAACCTTCGTAGGAGCGAACATTAAACCGAAAATAAATTACCTTTGTTTATTAACTTCCTAGTGCCTAGAGAGCTCCAGGTTGGCAGAATCTCAGCAGAAAGCTGTCAGACAGACTGATGCAGAGGAGAGCAGGGAGGAGGAAGAGGAGTTAAGGAGTAGCAGCAGTGCCAGTGAAGGAGTGACAGAAGAGATTGAACAAGCAAGAAATAAGGGAAAGGAAGAGTATGGACAGATTTGAAGTGAGGAAGATGAGGTTTTACATGATCCAGCACTGTGGCCATAGAAAGTGCAAGACCATGAAAGAGAAGCTGTTGTTCGTAGTCTAGCCAACAGGTGTGGTGAGGAGACAGAAATGTGTCAAATCATGCCCCCAGACTCAGAAGGCAAGCCATTCCCCAACTATTTACAGTGCAGTAAGTCAGCAGGTGGAAGAGAAAAGGTGCAGAGAGACAGGCTTCTTTATAGTAAGAGTGAAAAGGCATTATTTTCCATTCCATGTGCTTTTTTCTCATGAATAGTAAGGATGGCTATAAGATATCATCAGTGAAATATTGGATGACAACCTACCAGAGCATGAGGATGATGTGTCTCACAATAACTGTTACTGGAAATGCATCTAGGAATCTGCCATTCTGGGGGAAATCACTCAATCTTGATGATGTGCAAAATGGACATTACCTAGGCTTACTGGAACTGTTGTCAAATTATGACCCGCTATTACATGAGCACTTACAGAAAGTCAGGGACAAAAAGAAAGGAGCACGACTGACTCATTACCTCAGCCCTGAGAGCCAAAACGAGATCATAGGAATATGTGGTCAAAGGGTTTTTGAAAACAATACTTTATGACAGAGAAGATGCAATCTATTACTCGGTTATATGTGATTCAACTCCAGACATTTCCCATGCTGAGCAAAATGTATTTTTGGTGAGATATGTACACAAAGATAAAGTTCAGGGAACAGGTGAATGGGAAATAATTGAATGTTTTCTTGAAATTAAAGACTTTGCTAGAAAGACAGGCAGTGAAATTTCTGAAATGATTTTGAGTGCATTGGAAGGGCATGGTATTGACATGGCAGATTGCCGTGGTCAAGGCTATGATAATGGTGCAAATATGTCAGGGAAAGTGAAGGGAGTTCAAGCACACATACTGCAAAATAATTCACTGGTCACACACTCACCTTGTGGGTGTACATGCAGCTCAGTTGTACCCAGAAGTGTGAATCGTCTTTACAATCGGTTCAGTGCCAGCCCAGAGCGATGGGCCATTCTCAAGGAAAAGACTAGCTGCTGTCTTAACCGCCTTTCAGACACACGATGGAGTGCACATATTGCTGTGGTTCGACCAGTAGCAACTCATGTCCCGTCTATCATCAAGGCCCAAGACATGCTTCTTGCTAACTGCAGCCTGACAAACACAGCCAAATCTGAGGCAAAAGCTCTGAAAAGCTACTTCATGTCTTTCAAGGCAATCTTCCTGCTCACTTTTTGGGTAAAAGTTTTGCAGCGTATTGAGAATAGAAGCCTAATTCTTCAGTCAGGAAACATTTCTCTGGACACTGGACATTAAGGCACTACAGGAAGAAATACAGGCTCTGTGTAATCAGTGGGACACTCTTCTGGCAGAAGCCTCCATGGTGGCAAATGAAATGGGTGGTACTACTCAGTTTCACAGTGAACAGAGGAGCCGCATTTCCTTGATGAGACTGAAGATGACATAGCAGATGAACAGAAGTCAGACACTGGCTTTCGCAAAACCGTGTTTTATGTGGCTCTGGATTGTCTAATCAGTCATTTGTACATGCGGTTCCACACGATTTCAGCTATATGCGAGGAGTTTTCACCAATACTTACATTTAGGAAATGACCGAAAACCACATTTGTGTATCTTGCCACAAATTGAGAAACAAGTACTCCAAAGATGTCACAGATGGATTTGAAAAGGAAGTGCAACATCTAAAGATGATATATGGTGCCCCTTTTCAGATGGTCTTTCTCCTGCAGAGATCCTAAATGCCATCCACAAGATGCAGCTACAGAGCATTTCTGGAGAGGTGTGCATTGCACTGCAAATATTTTGTACAATGCCTGTAACAGTTACTGGAGGTGAATGTGACTTCAGTAAACGGAAACTTATAAAATAACTATCTAAGATCTACAGTGTGCCAAGACAGGTTGAACAGCCTTGCCATCCTTTCAAAGGAAAACCAGTTAGCTAGAAAATGTAACTTTATAGACATTATAAGCAAGAAGGCTCGAAGCTGGGCTCTTGGTGCAGTGTAACCTCTGAGTATTGTTTACAGGGAACAAATGCCTTAACCTGTTCTACCAAAGCCTGCCGGGGGATGAGCAAAATACTGTTTCAGAGTATTTTCTGCTATGATTTATCTCCTGTTGAACTTACTCACGAATGCCCACATAATGTCTTGACACTACAGTACAGTTTCAGTTTCACAGATGCTTGTTTTCTGTAGGAACCCATAGATGCCTGCAGTCCACTAGTTCAGATTTTTTTTGGGGGGGTATGTTTATAAGAATTGGTAATAAATTATTTAATCTGAAACATGTATTATTGGTCATTTCTTCATTAAAACTGACTACAATAGCATATATAAAAAGATAAGTCACCAATTGTGTAGTTATTTATAATAAAGAATCATAAAAATCTCATGACACAGACAGTTTTTGTTCAGAACCGAAAACGTTTGCAATACTGTTAATATAGCCAAAGGATGGAAACTAGAATATGCACAATTGTAGTATAAAACAGCAGAAGCTTATAGTTAGTACATTTAATAACACACATTGTTCAGTATGTTATTTTAATCTGAAACATTCTGATTTCTATGTTAGGGGCCCGGTAGGTTTTTTTTTCATGGGGACCCAAAATTCAGGCAATGCCCCCGGCTGCTGTCAACATTTTATTTTGCTTTTTTTTTACCGACATTTACTGACACCGGCAATATTCAACGCATCTTTGAAGAGTGCTCTGAAATCAGAGTAGATAGCCAGAATGAACAATGTCCATTGAAACGCACAACAACTATACCACCTAGCTAAGAATGATGTGAATAATCACTAAATGTTGGTTAGTTAGTTAGATAGCAGATAGTTAATATACTGCCTAACGTTAGGTAACTAACTAACATGGCGGTACATACTGCTGTAATGCTATGCGGTTTGTAAGGATAGCGTAGCTAACAAATTGTCAGCCAACATAATGTGTAACGTAACTTATTTAAAAAGTCATTACTTTATTACATTGCTCAACATTTTCATCATATTTGTCATTAGTTAGTTCAATGCATTTGTGTTCGCTCTCGTCAGACTTCGGCTGCATATTGTCCGACATTTTCTGAAAACGTGGTGAAGCCACACCCATTTTCTGAAAAATTGCATTATGGGCCCTAAAAATACAGAAATACTGTCCTCTGCTTGTATACTTCGTATTTTGGAGAATTTAGTATGACATCCGGGAACTTTTGGCATACTAACTATATCCATACTATGACCAATAAGCATAGTATACACTCAGTTCACATCACAAATAGTACAGTTAGTGAGGTTAGTATGAGTATTCGACCACAGCTAGTGTCTATGGCAGAACGGTAGAATTGTAGAGCGGTATGTTGGCAGAGCGATAGAACTGTAGAACTGACACATCCAGGCCAGTCACTGATAATGGTGCCTGGTGCCAGGGAGAAGGGTAGCGCAGGGGACGGTACAGTGGCACTATTGGTCCTTGGAGAGTCAGATTGGTAATCTGGGAAAGGGATCCCTGTTACAATAAATACATTGGTTTTACCACACAAGTAGTCCCTAATCCCTGCCTCTCACAGCCTGTATCTCTTACCGAGATTTTTTACCAGGCACAGACATGCACAAAAGGCAGGGATTACGGACTACTTGTGTGGTAAAACCAAAACATTTATTGTAACAGGGATTATCTTGTGATTTTGGGACAATCCAGTTAATTTGACGACTTCTATGTTACCTTTGATGACATGCCAATGAATAACCAAAATTGTCAGTTGGTTGTGTATCTCCAAATGTTAACATTCACATGAATTCCCATCTCCACGTTGTGTTGCTATGGGCTGTGATTTGAACACGTTGCGATAGGAGATTGCAGTCCTCCTCTTCCTGTCTGTCTGGATTTGAGAGGAAGAAAAAGGAAAAGAGGGGAAAAGAGGATTGAAACTTTGAGCATGTTGAGCCCAGGGAGAGACGCTGAGGCTGAGGGGAGGTCACTCCATGCTGCGTGTAATCTGGGGAACATCTGGTGTCCATCATGTGTTGGGCTCCATTTAGAGCCCAGAGTGGACTAAGAGCCCGAGGACCCTCGCCCACCACTCCCTGAACCCCCGCTCCCTGGCTTTTAGCAGGCCCTCTCCAAACGGTCCCTGCCGCACAGACGGACAGAGAGTGGAAAGTGAAAAACAGAAAGGATGGACAGAGGGCAATGGGAGAGCAGAGAGAGAGGCTGACATGCATATATCAGCACTTAGCACATTAGGGTCGTTTTTACTTTTCACGTACAAACGCTGTGGCAGAGAGAGAGAAAGGGTGTGTGCGTGCGTGCGTGCGTGCGTGCGTGCGTGCGTGTGTGTGTGTGTGTGTGTGTGTGTGTGTGTGTGTGTGTGTGTGTGTGTGTGTGTGTGTGTGTGTGTGTGTGTGTGTGTGTGTGTGTGTGTGTGTGTGTGTGTGTGTGTGTGTGTGTGTCTGTATGACCATGTGTGGGTGTTTATAGTGATCCACCAAAACAATACAGTAAGCCCCTGATTGTGCTTTTCAGCCCTCAGAATCCCAGGTTTTATTTTTAGCCGTAGTTACTATAATTTCCTAATTAGAAACACACTGGCCAAGATAAAATTCCTTCCCTTAAATAGATGTAAATGAGTGTCCTCTAGCTCTGAGGCAATGTTTAGAGAGACACTTTATATATTAGAAACGGTGTGTAAAGACAATCCCTAATATTGACAACAACAAACGCCGTCAACAGCTGCTCTTAAGGATATTGTGAGGGTGGGAGTCACATATTGTCAGGGTTACCAGGACATTTACTCAGGGTCCCCATATTTCAGATTGACAATGTCTGGATTGTGAGATAAACCTTTTCCTGGAGGGATTAGGGGATGTTATTATTCATAAACGTCTCTCCTGTTTTAGCGGTATTTACTGAGGATACGGCGAGATAACAAAAAGAGAAGGAGAGGGAGAACTCTTTCTGTTCTCCTCCTTCTGTTCCCTCTCTGTTGTACACCATACAGTATTGACTGTGCATTTCAGTTGGACTGTTTGTGGTGTGAACATGCAGCACTGAAGAACATGAACATTTGGGAGTAAACAAAGGCTATAACTACTGCATTATTCATCTGCAGAAATACACAGGACCATATGCATAGAATATATTATATTGTCATCCTGACATTACAGTTGCTTGTTTATTTGTTTGATTATTTCAGTTGTGGATACATTATGAGTTCATGTACTGTCTGTCAGGGATGGGCAACTTTGGGGGTGGGGGCCACAAAAAATCTGAACTCATCATGAGGGGCCACAGTTTTAGAGTTAATTTTGTGCAATTCTACACATTTTGCCATGGGGCAGAGAGGAAAATGTGCAGTTTTACAGCTGAACCCTGCAATTCTACACATTTTGCCATAGGATGAAGAGAAATGTTTACAGTTTTAAATATCATATCTGAGTGAGAGTGACTAACAAACTCTATCGGGGCGCCCTGGGTGGTAATTCGGCCTTGATTACTTCAAGTGTAGATACAGTAGCTGGCTGCTAGACTAACTTAACATTCAAAAAAAATTTAGCTGACATGGGCTAATTGAGTAACTATCAGTGACTGAGATATCAAAACTGTTGATGCACAACCAAAACACTGCACCTTGTGTATTCTACTATTCTACCTCACAACATTAAGTTGAGACCTGGACTGAGACCCCCCTCGCCACCCCCACCACCCCGAAATAAAAATAATAATAATTGGAAATTGTCCATCCCTGGTCATACATTTAGCTTTTACTCAATATGAGCAGATGAGAAAACACATATAGTAAATTCACCTAGCTTCTCCATTGTTGCCACAGTCAATTACATCAAGTGATTCATATAAAGATTGTTCAATAATTTGCTAGCCACAGCGGTGTCAAAGTGGTGAACACTGCTTCACTTCTATCCTAAGCATCCTAAGGTTTCAGTGACAAGAAGGAAAATATGAACATAGACTCAATATATTATTCTGCTTTCCTTTTATCCAGATTCTTTCACTTCTTTTTTATTTAAAAAATAAAACCTCACTATTACTGTAACAACAACAAAAAATACATAACACATTCCCAGTGGCGGCAAAATTAAAACCGACACCATTTTTCACATCCTATTCACACTATCTGATTCCATTTTAAAGTAATTATATTAGTGCCAGAGATATTCTTTATGGGTCCTTGTCCATTAACATAGTCTATAATTAGAGGAAACGCAGCCTAGTCTCCCAGTGGTGCAGGGAGGCGGTCCCCACTGATCGAAGAAGGGACCCATTAAAGCTGGGGCACGGAACACCTCTGGCCATCGATCGCAGTGTCCAAAATCGCAACCTATTTCCTACATAGTGCACTACTTTTGACCAGGGCCCATGGTCAAAAGTAGTGCACTATATATGGAATAGGGTGCTAGGGTGCCACTTAGGACGTAGCCCTAGTCATGCAAATGCACTCTGTGCAAATGAGGCCCCAGCCAGACAGGAAACACCCCACAGTGTAAATCAATAGCCAGTGTTGGATAATGGTGGGCCTGTTCCCACAGCTGTGTCCTGTCTATCTGTACCATAGCCTGCCCAGCCCATCCCTGCCCAGCCCTGCCCAACCCAACCCAACCCAGCCCAGCATCTCAGCATCCCATACCTGCCAGAGCGTGGCCATCCGACACTGGTCAGTGGGCAGATCCCCTTACAGCTCAATTCACACAATTATCATGGCACACAAGCATACGTGTGTGGGCAATCACACAATAACACAAACATGTGCATACAGGCACAGCCGCTGTCCCGGTGGTGCTAGGCGATGCCAAATGGATGGAGGCCCACGTTCTTCCATCCTAAACTCGCATATGCACGCACACACACACATAAACATGCATGAGCACACACACAGTTTCACAGTCCCTGATGTACCAACACTGCAACATTGTGAAATAAAATATAAACTACTTCCACGCATTTATCATCACGTCCTCTGTACACTTTTCCACAGTTTCCACTCTGTCAATTCACATGGAACATGGTAAGAGTAGTAGTGTTATTTCACAATATGATCTTTTGTCCTTGTCATGGTTAGCTCTTGTGGATGGTGTGGTGTAATCAGAGCGGGTTTCCTAGAACTCAGGCCTGGGCTCGCTTGATTGGAGAGGAAACAGGAATTCCTTTTTACACTGGCTCACAAAGCACTGTGACAGCATCGGAAGATGTGGGCCTAAAACACCCTTATACTGTAAACACAGGTGCGTGCACACACACATACCCAGACACACTTAAAAAATCTATAACAATATAGAATTAATTATTGGTAAACTGTACAATTTATTCATCTACATTTATGACTTAAACCAAACAACACATAAACAATACAAGTCTCCTATCCCTGTTGCCAATGACGAGCAGATTAATATATCAAAGCATTTACAGACAGATTCATTCTCTCACCTGTCTAAGACTTAGAAAAAAATATTATTTTGAAAGATTGCCTCGCTAAACTATTTTACTGTGGTGGAAAAAGTATTAAATCAAATCAAATCAAATGTATTTATATAGTCCTTCTTACCTCAGCTGATATCTCAAAGTGCTGTACAGAAACCCAGCCTAAAACCCCAAACAGCAAGCAATGCAGGTGTAGAAGCACGGTGGCTAGGAAAAACTCCCTAGAAAGGCCAAAACCTAGGAAGAAACTTAGAGAGGAACCAGGCTATGAGGGGTGGCCAGTCCTCTTCTGGCTGTGCCGGGTGGAGATTATAACAGAACATGGCCAAGATGTTCAACTGTTCATAAATGACAAGCATGGTCAAATAATTATAATCACAGTAGGTGTCGAGGGTGCAACAAGTCAGTACCTCGGGAGTAAATGTCAGTTGGCTTTTCATAGCCGATCATTAAGAGTATCTCTTCCACTCCTGCTGTCTCTAGAGAGTTGAAAACAGCAGGTCTGGGACAGGTAGCATGTCCGGTGAACAGGTCAGGGTTCCAACCCAGACAGGAAGATCAGTGACTCAACCCACTCAAGTGACGCACCCCTCCTAGGGACGGCATGGAAAAGCACCAGTAAAGCCTTTCATACTTTACTTTAAGTTACTTCAATAGAAAATGATTAAAGTAATTACATTTTACCTTCATTTAACCAGGCAAGTCAGTTAAGAACAAATTCTTATTTTCAATGACAGCCTAGGAACAGTGGGTTAACTGCCTGTTCAGGGGCAGAACGACAGATTGTCAGCTCGGGGGTTTGCACTTGCAACCTTCCAGTTCCTAGTCCAACTCTCTAACCACTAGGCTACCCTGCCGCCGTAAATGTCACCTAGTAAAATACTTCTTGAGTAAAAGTCTAAAAGTATACTGTTTAAAATGTACTTAAGTACAGTGGTGGAAATAATACCAAATTGTGATTTTTGAGTAAAAGTAAAAAGTAGAAGTAAATGCCCTACATTAAATTCCTTTTATTAAGCAAACTAGACGGGGCAATTATATTTGTCTTTTTTTATGGAGAGACAGTGGCACACTCCAACATAATTTACAAACGCAGTATTTGTGTTTAGAGGGTAAACCCGATCAGCTCATCTGTGTGCATCATTATTCAATCTAAGCCCCTAATATCTGGAATATTTGCATATTTAAAACTGTCTGACAGTTTTTTTGCCTGGGGCTAATGGAAATCTCACTGACATGCAGGGAAAGGGGAATGTAAAAATTGTCTAAGATTATAATGTACCGCAGAATCCTTTTTAATACAGTTAAGATACAGTGGTGGAAATGTTATCCTCTTTGCTTGTACTGCATTTGTGTGTCAATAACCTACTTCAGAAACTGGGTGGTTCGAGCCCTGAATGCTGATTGGCTGAAAGATGTGGTTTATCAGACCGTATACCACGGGTATGACAAAACAATAATTTTTACTCTTCTAATTATGTGAGTAACCAGTTTATAATAGCAATAAGGCACCTCGGGGGTTTGTGGTATATGGCAAATATACCACTGCAAAGGGCTGAATCCAGGCATAAGAACAGCCCTTAGTCGTGGTATATTGGCAATATACCACACCCCCTCGTACCTTATTGCCTAAATAACCCCTTGGCTGATTTACAGTAATACATAATGCATGACAAGGCCATCACGCAAACTGTTATTATCAATAGTAACTCATCTTTATTCACCATGGGTTGGGTTCTGTCACGACTTCTACCGAAGTCGGCCCATCTCCTTGTTCGAGCGGTGTTCGGCGGTCGACGTCACCAATCTTCTAGCCATCACTACGCCCATGTATTGACTATCAGGGTCTGAATCAGATCACTGTATAGTTACCCGCTACCGTTCATAGCCACAGCGATAGAGTCAATGCACGGGGCGCGCTTCTTCACTAAACTAGATCTCAGGAGCGCTTACAACCTGGTGCGTATCCGAGAGGGAGACGAGGAGAAGACGGCTTTCAGTACCACCTCTGGGCACTATGAGCACCTCGTCATGCCGTAAGGGTTGATGAATGCGCCATCAGTCTTCCAAGCCTTTGTAGACAAGATTTTCATGGACCTGCACGGGCAAGGTGTAGTGGTGTATATTGATGACATTTTGATATACTCCACTACACGCGCCTAGCATGTGTCCCTGGTGCGCAGAGTGCTTGGTCGCCTGTTGGAGCATGACCTGTATGTCAAGGCTGAGAAATGCCTGTTCTTCCAGCAGTCCGTCTCCTCCCTAGGGTATCGCATTTCCACGTCAGGGGTGGAGATGGAGAGTGACTGCATTTCAGCCACGTAATTGGCCGACTCCCACCACGGTAAAGGAGGTGCAGCGATTCTTAGGGTTTGCCAACTACTCCCGGAGGTTTATCCAGGGTTTTGGTCAGGTAGTGGCTCCTACTACTTCACTGCTGAAGGAGGGTCCGGTGTGCTTGCAGTGGACAGCTGATGCGGACAGGGCTTTTAGTCACCTGAGGGCTTTGTTTACCTCGGCTCCCATGCTGACCCATCCGGATCCCTCTTTGGCGTTCATAGTGGAGGTGGACGCGTCCGAGGCTGGGATAGGAGCTGTGCTCTCTCAGCGCTAGGGTACGCCACCGAAGCTCCGCCCTTGTGCCTTCTTCTCGAAGAAGTTCAGCCCGGCGGAGTGAAACTATGATGTGGGGGACCGGGAGTTGTTGGCTGTCGTCAAGGCCTTGAAGGCGTGGAGACATTGGCTTGAGGGGGCTAAACACCCTTTTCTCATCTGGACTGACCACTGCAATCTGGAGTACATACAGGCGGCGAGGAGACTGAACCCTCGCCAGGCAAGGTGGGCCATATTTTTCACCTGTTTTGTGTTTACCCTTTCTTACAGACCAGGCTCCCAGAACGTTAAGGCAGATACATTGTCCCGGCTGTATGACACAAAACAGCCCATGGATCCCACTCCCATACTCCCCGCCTCTTGCTTGGTGGCGCCGGTAGTGTGGGACGCGGACATTGAGCGGGCGTCACGTGCAGAGCCCGCTCCCCCTTAGTGTCCAACTGGGCGTCTGTACGTTCCATCTGCTGTCCGCGACCGGCTGACCAATTGGGCCCACACGTCACCCTCTCCTGGTCATCCTTCTTAGTGGGAAGTACTGGTGGCCCACATTGGCTAAGGATGTGAGGATTTATGTTTCCTCCTTCTCGGTGTGCGCCCAGTGTAAAGCTCCTAGGCACTTGCCCAGAGGTAAGCTACAAACCTTACCTGTTCCACAACGGCCATGGTCGCGCCTGTCAGTGGATTTCCTAACCGATCTTCCACCTTCACACGGTAACACCACAATCCTGGTCGTTGTGGATCATTTTCCGAAGTCCTGTCGTCTCCTCCCTTTGCCCGGTCTCCCTACGGCCCTACAGACTGCGGAGGCCCTGTTTAATCACGTCTTCCGGCACTACGGGGTGCCTGAGGATATAGTGATCGGTTCCCCCCAGTTCACGTCGAGTGTCTGGAAGGCATTCATGGAATGTCGGGGGGTCTCGGTCAGCCTTACCTCAGGTTTTCACCCCCAGAGTAATGAGCAGGTGGAGAGAGTTAACCAGGATGTGGGTAGGTTTCTGAGATCTTATTGCCAGGACCGGCCGGGAGAGTGGCCAGCATTCGTGCCCTGGGCAGAGATGACCTAGAATTCGCTCCCCCACTCCTCAACTAACCTCTCTCCCTTCCAGTGTGTTTTGGGGTATCAGATTCAGACTGAGGCTCCTGTGGTGGATGACTGGTTCCGGCACGCAGAGGAGACATGGGACGCCGCCCATGTCCACCTTCACCATGACGTGCTGCGCCAGAAAGTTGGCGCAGACCATCACCGCAGTGAGGCCCGCGTGTTCGCCCCCGGAAGACCGGGTCTGACTCTCGACCCGAAACCTGCCCCTCCGCCTGCCCTGTCGGCTAGGTCCGCTGTTTGTGGGGCCATTTAAAGTCCTGAAGAGAGTGAACGAGGTATGTTATAGGTTACAGCTTCCCCCCGATTACCGTATTAACCCCTGGTTCCATGTGTCTCTCCTCAGGCCGGTGGTGGTTGGCCCGCTCCAGGAGTCTGAGGTGCGGGAGGTTCCTCGATGGACATCAAGGGGGCCCCGGCGTGCTCTGTTCGTTCCATACTGGATTCGAGACATCGGGCTAGGGGCTTTAAGTACCTCATGGACTGGGAGGGGTATGATCACCGATCTTCTAGCCATCACTGATCCATTTTTCATTTTCCATTGGTTTTGTCTTGTCTTCCATCACACCTGGTTCCAATCCCATCAATTACATTATGTGTATTTAACCCTCTGTATCCCCTCATGTCCTTGACGGTGAGTGTTCGTTGTATGTATTGGTACTTTGTATGTTATGGTGTGCGACGGGTTTTGTATCCACTTTCTTTATTTTGTAAATGTTGGTTTTCGGAGTTTCAAGTTCCAATTTCATTCTCCTGCGCCTGACTTCCCTGCCACCAGCACGCACCCCATTACAGGTTCTTGTTTTTTTTCGATTAAATACCGTGGAAACTTCCATTCTGACGACAGGAAGCATTCATCTTTGAGGGGATTCTACTTTTAAGAAAGAAAGGGAAAATATGAGAATAACCATATTGTGGACATTTTTCAATAGGTTGTCATCGATCAAACGTCACGGTGCAGAGCATTCGATTTGGCTGACCCCGAACTCCGCTAAACCATTGATAACTATGTGCCTTTTTTACGAGATAGTTAAATAAATGCAAACTATTTAGTTGTTGTATCATCACCTGTTGAAGAACATAGTCAGAACTACACATTTCAGATTATTCCACATTTAGCTCTATTATCAGTTATACAGCAAGTAATTGTATGCTTACATGACCAGTAAACATCAACTGATCTTTTCATTTCAGAGCCTATCCAATTGGCTTGAAACTAGCTAGCTAAGCAAACAACATATGTCATTTAGGCTTGCTTCATCAGAGATTAGGCTTTTGTAAAGAGTTTGACATCGACATGTCCTCGTCCTGGTAAAGATGTCAGTCGGACTAAGGTCATCACCACTATAGATGGCAAGCAAATATAGCCATACTTTTAAGGTACAGTTCACTTACATTTTATATCCATCAAATATCCAATTAATGGTGGCCAATATCGAGAGATAATGTGAAGCTACCCTCATGTATCTGCAAATACATGATCAGGTGATGTTTGCTGATCATGAAAAGCAGTAACTTGCTGAGTAACTCTGATGATAGAGCTGAATGTGCAAAATTGTTTTGCATGAAATAATCTGACATTTCTAGTTTTGACTATGCTTTTCAACAGCTGACGATATTACAACCAAATATTTAACATTTATTTAACAGCCCCTTGAAAACGGCATGCAGTTATCAATGGTTTTAGCAGAGCGGGGAGTCTCATACCCTCTGCACGTTACTGTGACTTTTTGTTGACAACCAATAAGGTTTGATTGAATTGAGTTTGAAATCTTAGAACAATATACTACACTGACAGCAACATACTTTCAAGTCAAGAAAATCCATAACAAAGTCGGTTGAATTTATAACATAGATTTATAGACATGAGGTAGGACCCTGTACAGTGAAACTCTGCACTGGATGGCTTTGGTGTCTGGTGTGTTCTCTCAGGGGGGTGAGGACAGAGTCCCTGTGTAGGTATTACATGTGCAGTGTCATCCACTGTGGGAAGGGGACACCTAGCTACTACTGTAAAGGACTATGACACTGTACACAATATGATCCTCTGAATGGAATGATATCTTACCCATGTCTTATCAGGCTAACCACACATATCTAAAAAAATATATTTTTGCAAAAGTACCCCAAATTACATATAAACTAATAACAGGCTGAACTGACATACAGTGGAATTGGAAAGAATTCAGACCCCTTTTTCCACATTTTGTTATGTTACAGACTTATTCTAAAATATATTTTTTTAAATCCTTCAATCTACACACAATACCCCATAATGACAAAGCAAAACATTGTTTTTAGAAATGTTTGCGCAATTATAAAAATAATTTTATTACATTTACATAAGTATTCAGACCCTTTACTCAGTAATTTGTTGAAGCACCATTGGCAGTGATTACAGACTAGAGTCTTCTTGGGTATGACGCTATTAGATTGGCACACCTGTATTTGGGGAGTTTCTCCCATTCTACTCTGCAGATCCTCTCAAGGTTTGTCAGGTTGGATGGGGAGTGTCGCTGCACAGGTATTTTCAGATGTCTCCAGAGATGTTAGATCGGGTTCTGGCTGGGCCCCTAAAGGACATTCAGAGACTTGTCCTGAAGCCACTCCTCCATTGTCTTGTCTGTGTGCTTAGGGTCATTGTCCTGTTGGAAGGTGAACCTTTGCCCAAGTTTGAGGTCCCGAACACTCTGGAGCAGGTTTTCATCAAGGATCTCTGTTCTTTGCTCCGCTCATCTTTCCCTCGATCCTGACTAGTCTCCCAGTCCCTGCCGCTGAAAAACATCCCCAGCACGACGCTGCCACCACCATGCTTCTTCATAGGGATGATGCCAGGTTTCCTCCAGACGTGACACTTGGCATTCAGGCCAAAGAGTGCAATATTGGGTTCATCAGACCAGAGAATCTTGTTTCTTATGGTCTGAGAGTCTTTAAGTGCCTTTTGGCAAACTTCAAGCAGGCTGTCATGTGCCTTTTACTGAGGAGTGGCTTCTGTCTGGCCACTCTACCATAAAGGCCTGATAGTTGGAGTGCTGCAGAGATGTTTGTCCTTCTGGAAGGTTCTCCCATCTCTACAGAGGAACTCTGGAGCTCGGTCAGAGTGACCATTGGGTTCTTGGTCACCTCCCTGACCAAGGCCCTTCTCCCACGATTGCTTAGTTTGGCCAGGCGGCCAGCTCTAGGAAGAGTCTTGGTGGTTCCAAACATCTTTCATTTAAGAATGACGGAGGCCACTGTGTTCCTGGGGACCATAAATGCTGCAGAAATGTTTTGGTACCCTTCCCCAGATCTGTGCCTTGACACAATCCTGTCTCTGAGCTCTACGGACAATTCCTTGGACCTTTTTGCTCTGACATGCACTGTCAACCTTACATACAGGTGTATGCCTTACCAAATCATGTCCAGTCAATTGAATTTACCACAAGTGGACTCCAATCAAGTTGTAGAAACATCTCAAGGATGATCAATGGAAATAGGATGCCCCTGAGCTCTATTTCAAGTCTCATAGCAAAGGGTCTGAATACTTATTTAAATAAGGTATTTCTGTTTTTATTTTTAATAAACTAACAAAAATGTCTTAAACCTTTTTTTGCTTAGTCATTATGGGTTATTGTGTGTAGAACATTTTTATTTAATCCATTTTAGAATAAGGCTGTAATGTAACAAAATTAGGAAAAAGTGAAGGGGTCTGATTACTTTTTGAATGCACTGTATACTGTAGGTCAGACATTGAAACACAATGAATGGAGGGTACTCCCATGCAATGAACACTATCCTATACATTATTCAGGACCAGGATTCCTATACAGTCAAATCCTGATGAGTCACATTGTGGTAAGTGCAAACTATTTCAGTACAGTGCAGTCCAAGTTCCAAGTCAAACATGTTATTTTATTAAGTTATTTTATTTTATTAAGTTAGTAAGTTCTGCATTCTCCCATTCTTGTGGGTTAGCTAAGGAGTATTTATTCTGAGTGGTCTTTGGCCTGGTTTGCTAACTACCTCTGTCAAAGAGTGCAGTGTGTAAAGTCAGAACATCTGCTGTCTAAGTCACTGCCTGTCACCAAGGGAGTACCCCAAGGCTCGATCCTAGGGCCCACACTCTTCTCAATTTACATCAACAACATAGCTCAGGCAGTAGAAAGCTATCTCATATATTTATAGGCAGATGATGCACTTATACTCAGCTGGCCCCTGCCTGGATTTTGTGCAAAGCGCTCTCCAACAAAGCTTTCTTAATGTCCAACAAGCTTTCTCTGCCCTTAATCTTGTTCTGAACCTCTCCAAAGCAAAGATCACGTGGTTCGGTAAGAAGAATGTGTTCTTAATTGTCTTGCCTATTTAAATAAAGGTTCAATAAAATGTAAATACATCAGGAGTCAACTGTACTTCCAAAATAACTGAGGGGGACTTCAGTTCACTGTATTACTGTATTATATCAGTACAGTTGGACTCAGTATCACAATGGATCCCTACAAAGAACATGTGGCTAGTGTGACAAACATTTAAACGGAACCATTCATGCAGTGATGGCATTCGGATGGCCTGTGGGAGTCATGTGACTCATGTCATGGAGTGAAGGTCCTGTTACCTGAGAGGACAGTTCCTTTAATGGTTTATTCAGGGAGACGATCCATTTGTCTTGTAGGGATGGGGAGACACGTCTTTTACATTAGTGTAGGTGTGTGGGCCTCCCTGGTTCTCTCCTCCATCAATGATACTTGGTCACCTCAAGATGGGAACTGATCTGGGGAGGATACCGTCTGTTCGCCTGTATAGGTATGTATTACATGGACATTCACTCCATGCATTGACCTCATCCACAAAGTGCTCCACCACATATTATTATTAATATTATTATGTCTTTTTTTGACAAATAATATAAGCCAAGAGCAGCAATAAATCCCCAAAAAGGTGTACAAATGAAATAGTTATATTCCTTACATTCATTGGCATTATACTGTTGTACTTTGACTCTCTATGTAATGAATGATAATGTCATCGGAAGCAAATGCAGCATATTCTCACCCCGATTTGCATACATCAATCTATGATTCATAAAGTATATACACAATATGCAAAAAGAAAGTAAGAAAAGCGATGAACATGAAAAGGATGAGTAAGATGGGGTGAGTGAGAACGGGAGGGAGAGCATGTTGTATCCCACTCAGACCACCTGCTCAGTAGATCCACTGGCACCATGGGAGCTGTCATTGTCCTCCCAGTTGAAATATAAACATCTCCCGGTGTGTTCGCAGAATTCCCATTCCTAGTCCCTCCCACATCAGATGCAGGGCATAGAGGTGTTCATATGTGCTTAGTCCATAGCCAACACACCAGACGGTTATTATCAAACTGTTCTGTTACCTACCCAATGCTGAACAAGAAAAGCTTCCAATAAAACTTGATACAGAAATTCAGTGACCAACTGTCTGTTTATTCCTGTGAAATCTGAATTTCCTTGCAAAGCTAAAGCACCATTTATTTCTCTTTGGAAGGTCATTTTCTTCAAGTCTTCTAAATTGAAAAGAAGCTCTTACCAACCAGGTATTTTCAGTTAAACTAAACGTCACAGAGAGGGTCCAACAACAGTGTAGTAACATTTTAATTAGGCCTAGCTTCCAAGGCCAACACAGTCCAACAAATGCAATCCCCTGCAACTCTAAGCTATCATTAACGTTTTGTGATATAAAAGCAAGTCGCTTCATTAAGCCTACAACCACAGCAACATTGGATCTTTTATAAAACAAGATATGTTTAACTATTTACTAAAGTTGACCATTTAAACATATGGAGGGAGGTTTCAGCAGTCACTGTTCAAATAGACTCTAGTAATCCTATTCATGAGCAGTGCTAGCTAGCTACGGGCTAACACCCTGGCATAGATGGCACCCCTCCCACCACATGAAGGGATGACATTGAATGGACAGGTGCACTGATGCATTAGTCCCCCCCCCCCACACACACACACACACACTTCCCCCACTACCCAACACAACCACAACCTCCCCCCTGGCAACCCATTGTTTGGGCAGAGTAGGCAAGCACACTCAGGTCTCCTGGGTAATAGCATCTGGGTTTATTCAGAGCCTAAATGGCAGCCACCGCTGTGGCTCTGCTCTGTCTGGGGCTCTGCAGACTGCTGTTGGAGCACTGGGGGAGTAACGCGCCAATGTCTCGGTGAACTACAAAGGCCAGGTGTGTGCGCGTGGCTAAATTGTCCCCCGGTTGTCTGGGTCTCTCCGAGTGGCAGGCCCTGTCCATTAGATGCAATTTAGTAGGATGATCAGAGTGCTTGAAAGGGCCACATCAAACAAGCCTGGAGAATCCCAGGTGTCCGACCCAAATGCGGACCCTGCAATAACCATACCACTTAGCCCTAATGTATTCTGTGAGAGAAATGAAGAAGTTCCTCCTCTCCAGCGCTCTTTTGTTCTGGCCAGACAAGGTTTTTTTAATCTAAGTTCACCATGGTGTTTTCAATGGGAGATGAGAGAAATGAGCAAACTGTAAATGCATTGACATTGTACTAGTGTAATGTTGGTTTAATGGTGGACTAATAACATATTAAATACATGTGAAAGCACTGTTGAATGATGCAGATTTCAATGTACATCAACAAAGAAATATATGACAATCTCAATGTAACTCCATATCGTTAAGAGCCGAACTTCACCCTCTAAACCAGCTGAAAGGTGTCTTTGCTTGATGTCATTTCATCATCCTCCTGAATCTGGGCCAAGGCCCTGGACAACAGAGTGAAGGACCAAAGGACACCAAGTCCCATGTTTCCCGGTTGATTTATGACCAATCGGGTGCCCGGCTGTGACCTTTATTTTTGTCTCCTAGACACGGACACACTTGGCCAAAAATGACAAAGCTTATCTCCAGAAGTCATACACTGCCCCGAAGCTACATCCTCTGAATGTTGCCTCAACTCTGGACACTCTTCCTTGCTAAAAATATATATTTTTCAAGTAAAATTATTGAACTATTATCCCCTGTTTCATTCTCCTTGTTTCTTTTGTGTGCCAGTGGTCACTTCTCAGGCCTGTGTAAGGCACCTATACAGACGTGAGATCTGACAAGGACCCCCTGCCTCGGTGACCTCTACAACCAATTTACAGGCAATAGAACAGTGACATAACAGGAACCTGCCTTTTGACACGCACAATCTGTCACGAAGAATGAACCATTGACTGATGCCCTTGTTAGTCTGAAATCTGGTTTGCATCTTATCCCAACTCTATCGACAATTTCTAGGTGGACCCATACAGGCATCCTGTACAAATACATGCAAAATATCCAACAAAGAGTTATGGTTTATTATGAAGGTATGGCACTTTGGGTGTAGGGATAACGTTAGAGAGCATTTACATAATTCAAAAGAGATGGATTGGACAGGTGCTCATGCCAGTTATATGGCAAATGTGAAAGGCAGAGGATAAGATTAAATCAGAGATACAATATTAGAGCATTTAGTTACAGAAGAAAATATACATATACTATACATCTTGAAGAAAACAACGAGACATATCCAGAGTAATCCAAATAGAAGATCCCAAAGGGTTTAACCAGAATTCTCAGGTGCAAACACCCAGCAACACATCTGAGTACACCTCCTGACCAATGAACCCGATAAACGCACACACACACACCTGCACAGGTCCTCTAACACTGACTGGTGTGCAACACAGAACAGCCTGTTTCAGAAAGCTGCATCCATTTCCTTAGCAATTGGACGTCCGCTAGCTAGATTTAGCTGGGCAATTTCACCAGATGGCTCAGTAAATACCTTGTCATGTGTTCCTGAAGAGAAAGTATAATGCATCACGACATCCGAGAGGCACGCACACACACACACATACAGGCTTTCTCACACACACACAAACACACACACACGTTTTCTCACACACACAAACACACACACGTTTTCTCACACACACACACATTCGCATTATCATTTACTCTCCCGTTTCCTCGCTCTATGTTAAGGGGTTTAAGTTGAAGGATGATTTTTTAATGCATAATGATTTTGTACTCATCTCTTTGAAGTGGGTTTTGTTTGTTGTTCCAGGGCCAGTGGTGAATGCTTCCTTTTGTAAGAGTTGGCCTCTGCCAAAGGTCCCATTACACTGCGTAGCCATGACTACCTTGTTCTATGTGATGAATATGAAAGCCTACATCCAAGGGCACTTCCGATGACATACCATTCCCTTCGTGACAACCTTGTGTCCTATAGAAGCATATATGTCAATATAAAGTGGTACAAAATGTTAGTTTCAGACATCTACAAACAAAATTCAACCAGACGCCGAACGTATCTGCAAACTCTATTTGCCTTGTCTGAGGTTGTTATCTACAAACCAAACACAGCCGAGACCGGCACCACAGCCCCTCTCTCCCTGTTACCCTAGCATCGCGACCTTGCCGTGTCATGTTGACTGTCCTTGACACCACCTATCAGCCTGTTGCCCCATAAACAAGGAAGATGGTGCAACCCTCTATCTCTTCACCTGCAACTGTTCCTCTGCAACTGTCCCAGACCCAGACAAGGACCAGGGACCCTCGTCATTAACACCAGCACTCTGAGTGGCCCCTGTAGTGGGGCTTCTAGCCACCCCGGCCAGGGGATGTGGTCCCTGTGGTAGCCATGTACAGTTTATCTCCATGTAGGGTCATTACACTGCATTACCCTTCCAGCAGTTTGAGATACTGTAGAATAAGTGAGTGTGTTACTCTATGCAGATTGTACTATTCTGGATGGTCGTCTGTCGCTGCTTTGTGTATCATGTGAGGACCAGAGGCCCCATTATAACACAAATATACATGTACTCATGGCTGTTTCAGAGGTGGAAGCTAATAGATGGTTGAAATACATGATTAGAACTCCTGAGATATTCATACCTTATCTGTATGCTATAGTAGAATATCTACTGTAGCATAAAAGGACTTAACATTTTTAGCAACATCCTCATTCGTGTCGTATAGTAGATGTACATTAGCCGATTAGCTTTTCTGTATGGCTGGTGAGTTAAATCACCAGGCCCAACGGTTAGCTTGCTGTGTCTGCTGTCCGCCTGGAAGTGAGGTTAGCAGTTAGCTTGCTGTCTGTTGTCCGCCTAAATGTGAGGTTAGTGGTTAGCTTGCTGTCTGCTGCCTGTCTGCTGTTTGTGGCTGGTAACTGGAAGAACCAGGTTATCACACTGTCTGCTGCCTGCATGTTAATCCTCATGAGCCAAGCCGAGTCTCCCTGCCCACTGCCTGTTCCCTCTTCAGAGCCCATATGCCACTCTCTCTCCTGCGCTTACCCTATCCAGGCAGGCACACTGGAGCTTGATTAAGTCTGACTTGTCACCAAGTTACATATACAAAGTGTACATGCATTCCACAGCACTCCAGCTGTTGCAGATTTGTAACAAAGAATAAATCGTGAAGCACTTGGCTGAGCAGCTCTGGCTCCATGCGAGCCCGGATGCCTTTGTGTGGGATAGAGACAGAGAGAAGCCAGGGAGGAGCAGGGATAGCACACAGTTGTTTGGCTGTGGCCCAGTTGGTCTTTGTAAATATCCATGTCTCCATTAGTTCATTATCGTTTATCTGAGGAGAATTAGAAGATGAATGTAAAGTGGTGGATACCTGGCTAGTCCTTTTCACATGTCAGTGGTAATGCAGAAAAGGCCCGGAAACAAGAAAAGGATATGAGGACAGGAAGACTGTAAGGAGACAGTGCAAGGCAAAATGGCTTTCCCATCATTACCGATGCAAAGGCCACACTTGAAAAGGACAAGTGTGGACACACAGTGTCAGGACATCAACCATGTAGCAAAGACCATATCTTGAACATCTTGAACTGTTTCCACTGCCATTCGTCTGAGCGTTATTGAGAGATTTTCCCTCCATCTTCATTATGACTTGTCTGGTAGATCATCTCAATGGGCATGGCAGTAAATGCTTTGTGGGCATCATTACACAAGAAGCATGAATAAGATGCAGTAATAAGAAAAGGCCATGTAGCTCACTATACAGCACCTAGATCAATAACGTTACCATTGAAGAATGTGCACTTTGCCTGCATGGGCTGTGTTCGAGCGAGCCCGGGTTCTCCAATGGAGAATTCTCATAGCATGCATTACTATGACATCAAAAACTGGTTATTAACATAATCAAATCTCTCTGTTTTGCCAAGAGATAATATGAAAAGACAAACTAGAGGTTCTTAATGTAATTAAGCGAAACACTATAATTACCTGCCCCCAGATCACATGACCCCTTTTAGAGCTGAATAAATAGTCCCTTTCCACTGTTACTTCTGCAGGGTGTTTTGGTGCATTGCTGTTCTAAAATGTCATCTGATGCGTGTGTGTGTGAGTGTGTGCATGTGTGTGTGCATTCCGTGCATGTGTGTTCGTGTGACAATCAAGATGAATACGTAATTCACTGAAATACCGCTTCACAAGTGAATGTGTAACTTGCCCAGCCAGCAATCAAGTCCCCATGGCAATAGTTTACTGTCAGACAATGGATAATTTATTATCATACTGGTAGATTTAATCAAATCGAATCAAATAGTATTTGTCACATGCGCAGAATACAAGAGGTGTAGACCTTACCGTGAAATGCTTACTTACAAGCCCTTAACCAACCATGCAGTTTTAAGAAAATATAGTTAAGAAAATATTTACAAAATAAACTAAAGTTAAAAAAAGGAACACAATAAAAGAGGCTATATACAGTGGGTACCGGTACTGAGTTAATGTGTGGGGTACAGGTTAGTTGAGGTAATTTGTATATGTACTAGGTAGGGGTAAAGTGTCTAAGCATAGACAATAAACAGCGAGTATCAGCAGTGTAAGAACAAATGGGGGGGGGACCGGTCAGGAAGTCCAAGATCCAGTTGCAGAGGGAGATGTTTAGACCCAGGATCCTTATCTAGTGATGAGCTTTGTGGGCACTATGGTGTTGAAAGCTGAGCTGAGGTCAATGAACAGCATTCTCATATAGGTGTTCCTTTTGTCCAGGCTGGAAAGGGCAGTGTGGAGTGCAATTGAGATTGTGTCATCTGTGGATCTGTTGGGGTAGTATGCGAATTGGAGTGGGTCTAGGGTTTCCGCGATGATGGTGGTGATCAGCCTTTCAAAGCACTTCATGGCTACCGACGTGAGTGCTACGGGGCGATAGTCATTTAGGCAGGTTACCTTCGCTTTCTTGGGCACAGGGACTATGTTGGTCTGCTTAAAACATGTAGGTATTACAGACTCGGTCAGGGAGAGGTTGAAAATGTCAGTGAAGACCCTTGCCAGTTGGTCCGCGCATGCTCAGGGTGCATGTCCTGGTGATCCAGGCTCCACGGCTTTTGAATGTTGACCTGTTTAAAGGTCTTGCTCACATCAGCTACAGAGAGCGGGATCACACAGTCGTCCGAAACAGATGGTGCTCTCATGCATGCCTCAGTGTTGCTTGCCTCGAAGCGAGCATAAATGGCATTTAGGCCATCTGGTAGACTCACGTCACTGGGCAGCTCTTGCCTGGGTTTCCCTTTGTAGTCCGTAATAGTTTGCAAGCCCTGCCACATCCAATGAGCGTCAGAGCTGGTGTAGTAGGATTCAATCTTAGTCCTGTATTGACGCTTTGCCTGTTTGATGGTTTGTTTGGGGGAATTTCTTATAAGCGTGCAGATTAGAGTCCCACTTCTTGAAAGCGGCAGCTCTAGCCTTTCTGGGTGTGCATTTTCTTGTTTGCTTATGGCGTTATACAGCTTGTTGAGTGGTGTCTTAGTCCCAGCGTCAGTTTATGGTGGTAAATAGACGGCTACGAAAAATATGGATGAAATCTCCCTTGGTAGACAGTGTGGTCTACAGCTTATCATGAGGTACTCTACCTCAGGCGAGCAATACCTCGAGACGACCTTAATATTAGACATTGCACACCAGCTGTTATTGACACACCACCACCCCTCGTCTTACCCGGCGTAGCTGTTCTGTCCTGCCGATGCACGGAAAACCCGGCCAACTGTATATTATCCGTATCGTTGTTCAGGCACGACTAAGTGAAATATAAAATATTACAGCTTTTAATGTCCCGTTGATAGGATAGTCTCGAACGGAGCTCATCCAGTTTATTTTCCATTGCACGTTGGCTAATAGAACGGATGGTAGAGGCGGGTTACCCACTCACCGACAAATTCTCATTACAAGGTTGGTTTGGCACCCTTCTTGTTCGTAGGCTAAACAGCAATATTCGAAGCAGCCGCAAAATATCCAAAAGATCTGTTGTAGTTGTAATTCATTTCAGTTAGAAAGATGAGCAATGCTGTGGTCTTTTCTACTGCATTGCCAAAACTGTCATAGAAGAACACTGGCTTAATTTCTCAAGTCTAATTATGTGATAGGAAATTGGTTTGAAAACCTGTGAAATTCCATTGATTAGAGAATTTCCTCCAATCCAAACTTTCCTTGATTAAACAAGTTTATTTGGACATATTCATTTCATAATCCTCCAAGTGAACATGATGTGTCAAATTCAATTTACAGCGGACTTGTCTATTACACACATCAGTTTTTCCAAACTCAACCAGGCAGGATTCAGACGATTAATAGAGGATAAATGATCAGAATCATTTCTCAAATCCATCTTAGCTACAAGGTCTTTCCACTCTCCATCTGCCCTGGAAATAAGTGAGGAGGAATAAGAAAAAGTGTGAGGCCCAGGAAATGATTCTCACTCACAATGCCTTGGATGCTAATGGATATTGTATTGATTTCTCCACCCTTTGAGATCAAGGTTCTATGAAAACATCATCGAAAGGGGTGTGATTATAAGGGCACAACAAGGTGAGTCCCAGATGCAGACATAGGAGGCAGATGATTAGAGTCCAAGATGTTTATTAACAATCCAAAAGGGGGAGGCAAGAGAATGGTTGTGGACAGGCAAAAGGTCAAAACCAGTTCAGAGTCCCAGAGGTACATAATACCTAATACCTTTTTTGCACTATTGGTTAGAGCCTGTAAGTAAGCATTTCACTGTAAGGTCTATCTATACCTGTTGTATTCGGCGCACGTGACAAATAAACTTTGATTTGAATGGCAGGCAGGCAGGCTCTAGGTCAGGGCAGGCAGAAAGGTCCAGAAAAACAGGCAAAGGTCAAAACCGGGAGGACTAGTAAAAGAGAATAGAAAAGCAGGAGCACGGGAAAAACACGCTGGTTGACTTGAACATACAAGACAAACTGGCACAGAGAGACAGGAAACACAGGGATAAATACACCAGGGAAAATAAGCGACACCTGGAGGGGGTGGAGACAATCACAAGGACAGGTGAAACAGATCAGGGCGTGACAGTGATAAATCCTGCTGAGCCATGAATGCAGAAGTGTGCTTAGCTAGGTCCTTTTAACAGTTTTGAAATTGCCAAAATTATGGATTTGGATCTGAGTAATCAGAAATCCAATGATATGATGCATTGAGGTACCTTTGTATTTGAGCCCTTTACGGCTGAGAAAGTCCCGTCTGGCTCTGAGCATGGCGCTTTCAATACCCACGGGGGACCAAGATGAACAATTATGAAAATGTATGCATTCACTATTGTAAATCGCTCTGGATAAGAGCGTCTGCTAAATATGTAAAGTATGATGATCTCATCATATTTATCCCAAACCCTATGAGCAAACTGAATCTTACTCTTAACGTTAGTAGAAAAACATAATAGCTCAGACACATTTCCAATGCATTAGCAGTGCATGGATGGCTACTCTCAACACTTTTATTTCCTGGGTGATGAAAACTAACACTTATGAATGGGATGTTCATGGAATAATCCCAATTAATAGAATGATTGATGGGATGGGATAATTGATCAGTGAATTAGTGATAGTTCAGCTGTTTGTTCACCCGAACACACTCGCAAGTGCTAATAACCCATCCAGAACCACGGACTATATGTGATAAAGCGAGGCCAGCACCAGACCTTTAACCTCAAATATAGAAAATGAGCTGTACAGTTCCCCTTTTTTCTCTTGAACATTTATTGAACATTGATGTTTTTCATCCACATTTCTTCATTTATTTATTGAAAATGTAGGCCTGTTGAACGCCTGATGTTTTGCTGAAAGAATAGATGTCTAACAATAGCCTAAATATACAACTTGCTGTTGTGAGTGTTCTATCGCTGAAGCAAAACAAAATGTGAAACAATAAAACTACTGCCTGTGTGGGCTAATAGCCCTTAGCCTATCGGCATATGAATTAAATAAACAATCTAATGAAATAAAAAATAGGCTTAGAAAATAAATAGGCTATAACACAACACAACGTTTAGAAAACCAAAGTATCCACTGTCCATAATTCAAGAGCGAACTGGCAATCTGGCATTTCGGGCAAATGCCAGATGGGCTGTCCCATCTGGCATTGGGCCTGTCTGATCATCATCTGGCTAATAATGTTGGCCTCAAGAGAAAAATATTACTGTTGTGGGAGCATCGAGGATAAAAAAAATGAGCCGGTGTGGAAGGAATCAAGGAAGAAAATTGGCGGGTGTGTTAGAAATGCCAGCGACAATTTCTGGTCCCAGTCCTGCCCTACTATAATTACCAACTTTGTCTTCCTTTCTTTTGCAGCACTGTTGAGAAACAAAATAGCATCACTGTGCCAGGTTTCAGTCGCCACATGTACAGTTAGGCCCTAAAGCTAAGGCTTACACGCTAATGCCAGATAAAAATAATGAAAGAAAAACCTCAATGTAACGGATAGATATGAATTGCACAAGAATTATACATTTATACATTTTTTAAAGCATTGTTTTCTCTTTATTCAAACCTGCCGCCACCCACCCGCCCTTCATCCACACAAGATTAACCCTGCATCACCACAGCGGAACATTTCACTCTCTGTTTAAATGAAACAAAGACTCCATAAATAACCAGATTATAAAACACACATATTCCGTCGCTCTGACTTCTGAAGTCATTTCCACCACTCAAATGTGACATTTCTGTCATCATTAGCTCAGCCAACCCCTTTCTAGGATTCATCCATTAGCTCTATCAGCTTATCATTTGCATAATTTCCATGGACAGCTACTCAAGATTTTTTGCTTTGTATTTCTTAGGGGGTAGATCAGCTTTAATATTGCAGATTGATTGTGGCATCTATCAATGTAATTGTTTGCATCATTTCCAATCCCCCATATATATTTTTTGCAAATATATATACATATAAAATACATTTTCTCCTAATCCTACCACCACTCCCCTAATTGGAGTAAACTAATACTTAGACTTCTACTTCCAGCTTATACATACTATATACATTTTACGGACACAGTATAGTTTACTATATTTATCTTTTGTTTGTTTTTAGTCCCATCCTTCAGGATCACTTCCATCTATCTCCGAACACCATCCAGTTTTGATTTCTATTTATATATATTTTCAACTGTCCTGTGATGTTTCACACAAGTTCTGAACCTTTCTGTTCTCATAAATTCTACACATTGTAAATTACAGATAAACATTTTTGCTAAGAGTATTATTACATTATTGATCGATTGACTTCTCAAGAGTTTTCTGAGGTTCACAATTGAGCTACATTATGTCAAATTATATTATATTTGTTTAAACTAGAGGCATCATCAACATGTTAACATAGCAATACTACATTGGCTACGATTTGTAGTTACATTAACTGAAGACACAAGACTGTTATTGTATTAAATAATCAAATCTAATTTTATTTGTCACATAACAGTGAAATGCTTACTTACAAGCCCTTAACCAACAGCGTAGTTTTAAGAAAAATAACTGTGATTACGAGACTGCTTAGTCTGTAAAGGCATGTGATATCTTCTGCACTGCTAAGAATTCACCCCCCCCCCCCCCCCCCCCCCCCGCCCCACAACCCCACACTCCCTGCACACTTGTCCTTGGTGAAAGTGGGAATCAGGCTCCATCGGTGCTCTGTAGAGCCTTGCTAAAAGATACCGTCCGCCCATCCACATTACATCAATGCCAGCTCAACTCCTCAGCAAAACTCCCTCCTCATAGCTTAATCCCTATATCACACTTCACCACCACTAGTTCCCTAAGCTGCTTAAGAGGACACATTAGAAGTATGGCAATTACCCACTAATGGTTTTACATTTCTCTCAAGCATTTTAAACTATCTTTGTCACAACTATCTTATAATGAGATCTAATTGGGGAAGGAGATCCCAGGCAACAGCCAAGGACGTTGATATTTCACTGAGCCGAACGGGGTACACACATAATGACCCAGAAAGGCACAGGGTGGGAAAACAAACCTTGATCCCTCCCCTGCTCTGTTTTCTTAGCAGGCGACAGCTCAGGCAGCCACGTGGGGCCTCAGAACTCTGTGTCACTATGATGCTGGCTGCTCTGTAGTTCCTCGGGTGCTCAGGGCCGCATCACCGCGGTGATTGATGACTAGCAGGTCCCATGGGCGTTTTCCGAAATTTTTTCAAACAATGTCCCCTGAAGAAAATGTGCCATAATTTATCATGTTATTACTGTACTGAGTCCAAATTATAATTTCTTTCCACTCTTATGTTGTTGTGGTGCAAATTTCACCCTCTTATCTGGTTTTCCGATGGCAGTGGGAGCATTGTATAATAAAGCTAATTGGAATGATTGAGCGCCAGCTATTATCTACTTCCAATTTGCCTCTCAGAAATTGTCCCGTAAAAACAGGAGTTAAAAGGCATGCTCTCATGTCAATAATAAGGGTTGATAATTAATTTGGTTCAGAGAGTTTATTTGCTCTTGGTCTCTAGTGATACCTTCACGTTTTAAACACCTTTAGTATGCGTCCTGTGGTGTGGCCTTAAAGGTCCAATGCAGCCCTTTTTATCTCAATATCAAATATTTTCTGGGTAACAATTAAGTAACTTACTGTCATTGTTTTGAATTAAAACTGTCAAAAAATAGCTTCTTAGCAACAATCTATGTCTCAAGCAAGAATTTTGCAAGGATTGTCTGGGAGTGGTTTGAGTGGGGAGGGGAAAACTGAAAACTAGCTGTTATTGGCGAGGCTTGGAACTCTCTTATTGGTCTATTAACTAATTTACCACCTGGTGATATCACCAGCCAGGCCAAATCTCCATCCCACCAAAACAGGCTGAAATTTTAGGCAGTCTTTTCGAACAGCTCTTACACTAAAAGTGTATTATCTTAATTTTCACAATTTCACATTATTATTCAAATCTAATAGGGTGGAAATATATATAAAACACAGGAAATCAAGATTTTGACTGCACTGGGCCTTTAAATACATGTCCTGGCCAGGCTAAATGAACCATTTTGATTAGCTTTTTGGGTTTTGAAGATAAATATCAGCTGAGATGTTAGTTCAACAGAACCGATGACTCACTGAGGTCCGTGACTGATTCCAAGCCTATAAATCACTGACTCAACTCAAATGTAAGTGCAACTTTTAAGAAATTCTAAGGGATTTTTGGTCCAATTTCTGTCTAAATTTAACATGTGTTTCTTGCACACACTCATTTGTTAAATTACAAGGAGCTTTTCAAATTTCAAGCCTATTACTACTGCCCAGAAAATTGCTATATTCAGTACAATGGAAGGGAAATGAAAGAGTACATTTTCATAAGTGAATCACGCAATAAACCAACACACACTTAGGATCCATTTTTTTGGAAACAATGATCTAGCAATACTGACAACAACTGACAACAAACTCACTCACTCACACACACGCACGCACGCACACAAGCACACACACACACACACAAGCACACACACACACACACACACACACACACACACACACACACACACACACACACACACACACACACACACACACACACACACACACACACACACACACACACACACACACACACACACGTAGACAAACAGTATCAATGTCTGCCACAAAAATTCAATAAGTGCTAAGGTCTATTGCTTTTAATTGGATGTGACAGCTCTTGGTTTAATCTACACAGGGCACGTGCTAACGTGCTTACACTGCCTCCGAAAGGAACAATAGTGGGACAAAAGTCCGGTGAGAAGGCCCGCTCTGAGGTGACACAGACACAGGCTTATGTGACCTGGCTGGCTCGTGCCTGTGTCTTCTTGACTGAAGGCTGGGGCCCCCGTGTGTTCACCATGTCTGACTGTCTCCAGCTCTGAGAGACCTGCGCTACGACCACTCCACGCAGGCAACAGCAAGGTCACCCCTGCCTGCCTGAAAGACCTCTACATGCCACATGGCTCTGTTGTCACCATGTCAGAAAGCTGAAAGCCAAGATAGGGGCTTACTTACACGCACCTCTGTGATCCACTGTTACCCATTTTTCTTAACCTTTTACTGAAGTGGGCTAAATCGGGGTCACACAGAGTATTTCTTGGTAGTGTTAAACAGATCTGCATTGAAACAAAAGTATACACCTCACACACATGGTTATGGGCTTTAAAAAAAAAAGAAACTTGTACCATGTCAGATATAGTGTAGAAATGTATTCAATTTGAGTTTGTAACCCAATATTATACTATATCACAGAAGACTGAAATATAAACCAAACGTTTGACATAGAAATACTGTTTTTTTGGCAGGTAAAAAATAAATTGTTAAATAATTATGAAATTATGAAATATATGAATAACATTCCAGACCATGAGGCCACTAGGTCATTTGACTGCAGGAAAGGGCTATGAAACCTGACTTGTTTTTAAATACAGTATTACTATATGTTCTATGCAAAGGGCATATCATGTGAACATATGATGAACATATGATAGCCTATGTTGTGTTATCTCAAACATACGGTCCATCATATTCAATCAAAAGAGACCCTCATAACGCAAGTAAAGGACAACACAATGTATACTCACACTCAACTCCAGGTCCATTTGATCATAATAAACAGTGTATGACATATATGAATTTATCTACGCTGAAGTCGGAGATGTAATGTATCCCTAATGCTCTAAATTGAATTCCCCACGCAGCTGAGGCGGGTTGGAGAGTAGATTTAACCCCTGAAGGTTACTGCTTGGCAATCCGTGCATAGTTTATTCAAATCCAGCCTTAGCTTTCATTGCTTCCAGAATATTTCCCCTTACAGCGAGCAGAGCAACACATGACCTTTACATTTGACGCATGACAGTTTCTTAGATTCAGCCGAACAGAACAGATGAATGCATATTTATGTGTTTATTTAATCCATGATGCTCTTTTTATCTTTAGGAAATGGAACACAAAAGACTAAAGCTTTTTATAGATAGGCCTACATGATGCATCGTATTGGGGTTTGTTATGGGGCGATATATCCCTCTGGGGTTGAGACGCTGAGACGCTCATATCATCAGCTGACTGTCACCTACTGTGTTAACTTCAGTGTTTAAGTCCCTGTGCTTTAATCCTTGCTGGAAAATGCTGACTGTCTCTCCACTTTCTAGAGGAACGAGTGTTGAAATCAGTGGAATTAGAGTATAATAGCTAAGGGGATGGAGAAAATTCTGGCGTTTGATTGCAAATATGCAGAGGGAGTCGAAAAGAGAACACACAGAAAGCTATTGTATAAAACACATGTCTCCGGATTACATCTTCAAACAAAAGGGTAACCATGGTGGCATCCGTGACAGAGAGGAAGAAGCGTCCATCCATATATACGGGTAAGATAGTCTAGTTAGCTTCATTTTCAGATATTGCACGTTTCTGATATTGTCAGAACTAACCTAACTAACGGAGTGAAAAGAAGGAAGCCTGTACAGAACAAAAAATATTCCCAAACATGCCTCCTGTCTGCAACAAGGCACTAAAGTAATACTGCAAAAGAAAATTGTCCTGAATACAAATTGTTATGTATGGGACTAATCCAATACAACACATTACTGAGTACCACTTTCTATGTTTTCAAGCATAGTGGTGGCTGCATCATGTTATAGATATGCATGTAATCATTAAGGACAGGGGAGTTGTTCAGGATTAAAATAAAACAGAATGGAGCCAAGCACAGGGAAAAACCTACATAAAAGCCTGTTTCAGTCTGCTTTCCACCAGACACTGGGAGATTCATTCACCTTTCGGCAGAACAATAACCCAAAATACAAGTCAAAATCTACAAGAAGACAGTGAATGTTCCTGAGTGGCGGAGTTACAGTTTTTGAAAGCATTTTTGAAAATATATTGCCAGACCTGAAAATGTTTGTCTAGCTGTGATCAACAACCAATATGACTCACAGCTGTAATTGCAGCCAAAGGTGCTTCTAAAAAGTGTAAACATTTGATACATAGATACATTTGCAAAAATAACACATTTAAACAGAGAGAGAGAGAGAGAGAGAGCACCACTCTTCCTTCTTTTAATAAATGCTGCTCCTTCAATATGGTTTGTCCACGCTATTAA
This sequence comes from Oncorhynchus mykiss, assembly GCF_013265735.2. NCBI lineage: Eukaryota > Metazoa > Chordata > Actinopteri > Salmoniformes > Salmonidae > Oncorhynchus > Oncorhynchus mykiss. The sequence goes on along the minus strand of NC_048583.1, from coordinate 53,641,027 downwards.
ATAGTCCATATTTGGCAGCAGGTGCACATTAGAACAGATTCCTACCAAAGACAAAAAAAGGATAGAATTCAATACATAAATGATGTAGGTAACGATACAAGGAAACGGTATCTCATAATAGTAAGTGTCTTTTCTCTTTTCCCAACTAATCTAAATGTTTCCAACATGAAAAACAAGTGATCCTACTAAGTTCTATTCCCTCGCGTCAGTGGCCACTGTGTTGCCTGGCCTCCCATTGTGTGTGTGTGTGTGTGTGTGTGTGTGTGTGTGTGTGTGTGTATGTGTGTGTGTGTGTGTGTGTGTGTGTGTGTGTGTGTGTGTGTATACATGTTCTGTTTGTCACACACTTACACACTCACACACCACAACCAGTCAAGGTTATCAGAACCAAAGCAAGGTCAAGTGAAACAAAGCAACAAGGCTGTGTCATCTAAACACATACATTATCCACACTCCTCCCCAAGGCCTCAGATCAGAGGCAGAGGAGACTTAGGACTGAGATATACCTTTGTTGCTCTGATGATATGCACCAGGGAGGAGATCCATAGCAGGTCAGAGGTCATAGTGAACTGTGAGGTGAGTCACTCTCAGGCAATGCAGAGAAAGCAAAGACGAAAAATACAGCCTAGTATTGATAGGTGAATAATGACCGTGTTTAACCTAGCTCAACCATCAACCACGAACGGAGACTTAGGCCTATTCCTAACCTAGCCACCTAAGACCTGCACTGTATACAATTACAGACTAAAACAGCATAAACTCCAAATAGTCTAAATTAGAATCATTTCAAACACTAACCTCACAGTGTTCTAAATGAACACTCAAAAAGGCACATTTTACCACGCTCCCTAAGTCCTATGGACGGAGTAACCACTGAGTGTGAGCGCCGTAGCTCGACGTCTTCGGCAAAGCACAGCACAGCCTTGCTAAAACAGTACAGTAAGCAGCCACATGTGTAGGAGCGGAGCACCAGCACACCATTAGAAGGTCCTGACTCAGCTTGTTTTAAGTGCAAGGTCTACCTCCTTTAACCGAAGGCCAAGGCAGCAGCTGGCATGTACATAGATCTGCAGGGACTGTCGTTAATATCAGAGAATGAAGCTTTGCTCTTGCTCCCTCTAAGCCACTGTGAAGTTAGTATTGTAGTGCTCACAGTACAATGGAGGAAAATAGAGGGGAGTAGGTGGGGGGGAATTACTTATTGTCACTAAATACAGAAAGTACTTTCAGAAATTATTCATACCCCTTGACTTATTCCACATTTTGTTGTGTTACAACCTGAATTCAAAATGGATTTAAAAAAAATTGGAAAACAACAAGTGTAAATGTATTGAACATTAATTAAATACATATCTCATTTACATAAGTATTCACACCTCTTTTGCTATGACACTCCAAACTGAACTCAGGTGCATCCAATTTGATTTGATCATCCTTGAGATGTCACTACAACTTGATTCGTGTCCACCACGGGCCAGTTCAATTGTTAGGACATGATTTAGAATGAAACACACTATAAGGTCCTACAGTTGACAGAGCATGTCAGAGCAGAAGCTGTACCATGAAGTCCAAGAGTCTGTAGAGTTCAGAGATAGAATTGTGATGAGTAATATCTGGGGAAGGGTATAAAACAATTTCTAGAGCATTGAAAGTTTCCAAGAGCACATTGGGAAAGTAAAACATATGGAACTACCCAGACTGATTAAAGCTGGCCATCTGACCAAACTGAGCCTCCGGACATGGAGGTGACCAAGAACCCAATGACCACTCTGACAGTACTACAGAGTTCCTTGGCTGAGATGGGAGAACCTGCCAGAAGGACAACAGCCTCTACAACACTTCACCAATCTGGGTTTTATGGGAGTGTGGCCAGTGCGGAAGCCACTCTTGAGAAAAAGGCACATGACAGCATGCCTGGAGTTTGCAAAAAGGCATGTGAAAGACTCTGAGACATAAGGCAAAATATTTTGTGGTCTGATAAGAGAAAAACTTCACAATTTGTCCTGAATGCAAAGCACTATGTCTGGAGAAAACCAGGTATAGCTCAACACCCGTCTAACACCATCCCTACCATGAAGCATGGTGGTGGCAGCATCATACCATGGGAATGCTTTTCAGCAGCAGGGCCTGGGAGACTGGTAAGGATAGAGGGAACAACGAATGGTGGCAATATAGGCATATCCTTGATGAGAACCTGATTCAGAGTGTAAACGACCTTAGACTAGGGCGAAGATTTACATTCAAGCAAGCATACAGTCAAAGCAATTCTGGAATGGCTTCAGAACAAGAATGTGAAAGTCCTTGAGTGGCCAAGCCAAGGCATAGATTTGAATCCCATTGAAAATCTGTGGAAAGACTTGAAGATTGCTGTTCAACGCTGCTCCCCATCTAACTTAACAGAGCTTGAGAAAATGGGAGAAAGCACCCAAATTCAGATCAGCAAAGCTGACACAGACATACCCAAGATGACTCAAAGCTGTAATGGCAACCAAAGGTGCTTCTACAGAGTATTCACTCAGAGGTGTGAATACTTATGTAAGTTAGATATTTCCGTATTTAATTTTCAATAATTTACAAAAATGTCTAAAACATGTTTTCATTTTCTCATTATGGGGTGTTGTGTGTTGAATTCAGGCTGTAACAACAATGTTGAATAATCAAGGGGCATGAATACTTACTGAAGGCACTGTACATCAAATACACCACACATAGGCTAGTTTACACTAAGGGCTACTTACAGCACTACGTTGGCGCTACTATGGCTATTATAAGCTATAAAGATGACCCATTGACCCAATATAAGCAGTGCTATGGGATGACAACACTCTCACACCACTATCAGAAGCAGAACAGGTTTTGACCTCTGTGCCTCCATGAAGGTCCATAGCCGTGGTTTACTTTTTTGGGGGGTGAGTTAAATTTCTCCAGAATTTCAAATGTTGTAAAGGTGTTTAAATGTAAGACACAAAGAGAAAAACAATGTAATTATTCATGTGTGACTGTGCTGCTAATTATGTAGCGACTCATCAATTGTATGCACGGATTCCTTGGTGTTGTCTTGCCAACCCCCATTGCTTCTCACATCAGAGAAGCAAAGGTTCAGTTGTCTTTACATCCTGTAGGTCTGATATCTGATTGGAGGGGAATTTTACAGTAATGCTACTGGTTAAAACTCAGATTTTGAATCCAAACAACTCAGATGTTATAAAGGGGTCTTACATTCATTGTCTCTGTCTCTTTTGTTCCTGACCTGTGCTGGTGAGATGCACACTATCTTTATTTCTTTCTCCACCCCGGGCACTCTTGGGGTTTGGTCTTTTAGGCTGACTTCTCTCTCTTGCTCTCTCTGATCATGCTTAGAATAATGCCTTGTAATGCTTGTTAATGCTTTGTAACTTAAGTTTATGCATTATTTGTGATTTCATTCATTTTACAATGTTATTAAATATCTGCTTTTAGTATTCCACTCTCAAACCAATTCTTGCTAGTCAACGTCAACTCATTGCCTAATGCTTGCTTGCATATTTTAATCATCTTCATGGAGTCAGAGAAACATTTTAATAGGCTAATCACATAGTCTTATTATGGTCTCAGGTGAGGTGTACTGTATATATTCAGTACCAGTCAAAGGTTTGGACACAACTGCGTTTTTTTCCTTCTTTATTTTCACTATTTTCTACATTGTATAATTATATTGAAGACATCAAAACTATGAAATAACACACATGGAATCATGTAATAACCAAAAAAAGTGTTAAACAAATCAAAATATATTTTCTATTTGAGATTCTTCAAAGTAACCCCCCTTTGCCTTGATGACAGCTTAATAAGAAGAGACTTGCTTGGGCCAAGAAACACAAGCAATGGACATTAGACCGGTGGAAATCTGTCCTTTGATCTGATGAGTCCAAATGTGAGATTTTTGGTTCTTTCCACCGTGTCTTTGTGAGATGCAGAGTAGGTGAACTGATTATCTCCGTATGTGTGGTTCCCACCACGAAGCACAGAGGAAGAGGTGTGATGGTGAGGGGTTCTTTGCTGGTGACACTGTCAGTGATTCATTTAGAATTCAAGGCACACTTAACCAGCATAGCAACCACAGCATTCTGCAGTGATATGCCATCCCATCAGGTTTGCGCTTAGTGGGACCATAATTTGTTTTTCAACAGGGCAATGAACCAACACACCTCCAGGCTGTGTAATGGCAATTTGACAAAGAAAGAGAGTGATGGAGTGCTGCATCAGACGACTGGGCCTCCACAATCACCCAACCTCAACCCAATTGATATGGTTTGGTATGAGTTGGCCCGCAGAACGAAGGAAAAGCAGCCAACAAGTGCTCAGCACATGTGGGAAGTCTTTCAAGACTGTTGGAAAAGCATTCCAGGTGAAACTGGTTAAGAGAATGCCAAGAGTGTGAAAATCTGTCATCAAGGCAAAGGGTGGCTGCTTTGAAGAATCTCAAATATAAAATATATTTTGATTTGTTTAATACTTTTTTGGTTACTACATGATTCCTTGTGTGTTATTTCATAGTTTTGATGTCTTCACTATTATTCTACAATCTAGAAAATATTTTACAAATTAAGAAGAACCCTTGTGCAAAGATCGTCTTCGGGAGAAAGAGAGGAGGACCAAAGCGCCGCATGGTAAGTGTTCATGATGTAATATTTAATGAAACCAACTGAACACTGAAATACAAAACAATAAAGTGAAAGAAGGAAAACCGAAACATTACCATGGGGACCAAACACTCACACGGAAAACAAACACCCACAAACCAACAGTGAAACCCAGGATACCTGGGTATGATTCTCAATCAGGGACAACAATTGATAGCTGCCTCTGATTGAGAACCATACTAGGCCGAACTCAAAAACCAACATAGAAAAACAAACATAGACTGCCCATAGACTGCCCACCCCAACTCACGCCCTCAGGCCCTGACCATACCATACTACAAAGAATAAAATAACAGAACTATGGTCAGAACGTGACACCTTGAATGAGTAGGTATGTCCAAACTTTTGACTGCTACTGTATATATATATAATATATGATAAATATTACCCCACTGCACAAAGCTAATAATAGATTAGTGGTAGGAAGAGAAAGACAGCCCAGCTGTAGAAGCTTTAATGTAACTACATGTTCTATATTTTCTAGGCAAGGCACACCTGAAATACCTCAGGCTTGTACAGGAAAATGGCTTAACCAGAGTGTATTTTAAGAAAGCTGCAGTAAATATTTTGATGATTTAGCTGGTGGGTTGGTATAAAACAATTTCCTACCCCTCCCAGCTTCCTGGTCTCTAGACTCAGCTCGGCAGACCAACTCAGAATCTGCAGGTATTCTATAAGCACACACTGTGGGCCCCCTTCTTTTACCCACAATGCGCCTCCCTTGGGCCCAGCTGACCACATACACGTCAGGAGTGGCAGGCTGTCTAGCTGACCGCAAACACAGAGTGCACACTGTCCCCTTTCTCTGCATGCAACACATAGCCAAACACCCCTTTTCAGTGAATACTCAGAGGACTAGCTGGCTGACTTCTACACTCACTCTCTCCTCCTCAACTAAAAGCCAAACCTCTTGGATCTTTGAGGGAATGATATCAGTTTAATTAAAGAATGCCTGCCTTACTTATTTTGAATTCACAGTTAACATTATATTCAGAGTAACATAATACCCCATACTATACAGATTAACATACTATTACATACTATACAGATGAACATACTATAACATACTCTACAGGTTAACACACATACTATACAGATTAACACACTATAACATGTTGTATAGACTAACATACTATACACATTCATGTATTATAACATACTAGAACAATTAATATACTTTAACATACTAGTCAAATGAACATGCTATGATATAGCAGCATGTAGCCTAGTGGTTAGAGCTTTGGGCCAGTAACTGAAAGGTTACTAGATCAAATCCCTGAGCTGACAAAGTAAAAATATGTCATTCTGCCCCTGAACAAGGCAGTTAACCCACCGTTCCCTGGTAGGCCATCATTGTAAATAAGAATTTGTTCTTAACTGACTTTTCTAGTTAAATAAAGATTTAATAAAATTATATATATATATATATATATATACTAGACAAATGAACATACTATACAGATGAATATAATGTACTATACAGAGTAACTTTGGCTTCAAAAGTACAGAACGGTCCGTGTGAAATGTTGCTGATATGCTTTAGCTAGAAGTGCTGAGTTTCTGACCAGCCGGCCTTGTAAAAGTCTCGGTCACAGGGGCTATAGGACAACGCCATTTGTCATGATGTCAGAGAACTCAATAATTAATGGACCATATCGTATCGTATCTCTCCGTCCGTAGACCCACAGTTCCCCGGCCCTAGCGTTCAGGAGCATATTGTACTCTCGTGGTGGTCCAACGTTGCCTTTTCATTCCTCATCATTAAGAGACGTTCGGTCGCACCCAGACATTTATTTGCTTACGATGACAAACTATCAGCCCTGCGGTTCACGCTCCCCTTCCCACATTCATGGGCCCATTTTTAAATCCTCTATACTACAAGGAAGGAGACCTTTTATAAACGATGGGAAATATAATCAGCTGAAAACAAGCAAAGACAGGAAGAGTAAGTGTTATATACTATTTTTTCCGCAGTGAGAAAAATTAAGATAAAAGCACAAGATCTTAAGTCTTTTGTTCTCCTAATCAATCACAAACTCAGTCCTCTTCATTACCTCACAACAAGTCTTCATTAAAACTGAACTCAACCTTGTAGGAGATCTGTTCACGGTTCCCACGGTAAGTTCCCCATATGTCAAAAGCCTCAATGAAAAAGAGGAACCAAAGTCCCAAACAGATAGGGAGCCTACCATTTGAACAGCTATGAAATGGCGGTTATTTACCAGAGAGAGGGAACAATGACAGTGTCTGAAGGCATGATGGAGGCAGACAGGCCTGTCCCAACACAGCTGGCACCAGGAGCAGCAGAGGTGAGCTGGGAAACAGGGCGTCCATTTGAATTCATGTGGGAGTGGCGTGAGCGTGGGAGACTGGGAGGATGGCCATGCCACGCACTCCACTCCAGCAGTAGGACACACAGGTCAATGGAGTTCAGTCTCAAACACCACATTCAGAACAGTGAGTGACAAACTATATACTGTGGTGAATAAAAAATGTGGGAATGTGTCAAATTATTGGCTTCTGTGAAAAATCATGTCAGTTGAAGCAGAAACAAACTGTTCTGTATTGTGTCTACTAAAATACATAGGCTTTCTAAATCTCAAAATAAGCATTTCATATAAATACCATAAAACAGGAATGTGTTTGGCTTAAACAGCATATAATATACCGTATTGTTTAAAACCTTGCAAAATCTTTGGCGATTGTACGCTGAGAAAAACCATGTTCTTGTGGTGCTGCAGGTTTCTTAGCTGGTTGCTCCTTTCTTTCAGACAGGCCACTCTAGTACACCATCAGATATATATCATCAGCCACCAAACACAATGTACTGCATCTCCTCCAGCCCAGGACCATAGGGTATAAATAGAGAGAGTCAGGAGAACATCTAGGAGGAAAACCACACAGTGTGAAAATGTCAGCCTCCACTCCTTCATTTCCTTTGTTGCTGTTGACATTTACAGAAGCGAGAATAGAAGATCACAACCGTCCCGAGATGACGTGAAATGTCGCTCCGCGGATTTGTTTTACGGAGATTGAAAATACAATACCAGTCCAAATTTTGGAAACACCTACTCATTCAAGGGTTTTTCTTTATTTTCACTATTTTCTACATTGTAGAATAACAGTGAAGACATCAAAACTATGAACTAACACATGGAATCATGTAGTAGACAAAGGAGAGTGATGGAGTGCTACATCATATGACCTGGCCTCCACAATCACCCGACATCAACCCAATTGAGATGGTTTGGGATGAGTACGACCGCAGAGTGAAGGAAAAGCAGTTAACAAGTGCTCAGTATATGTGGGAACTCCTTCAAGGCTGTTGGAAAATCATTCCTCATGAAGCTGGTTGAGAGAATTCCAAGAGTGTGCAAAGCTGTCATCAAGGCAAAGGGTGGCTACTTTGAGGAATCTAAAATATGTTTTGATTTGTTTAACACTTTTTTGGTTACTACAGTACATGATTCCATATGTGTTATTTCATAGTTTTGATGTCTTCACTATTATTCTACAATGTAGAACATATAAAGAAAAAGCCTTGAATGAGTAGGTGTGTCCAAACCTTTGACTGGTACTGTACATCAAACATTGTTTGTTAGCTATTATTTTTAGCATTGTGAAGGACTGTATCTTTTTTCAATGCTTCGCTGCTTTGATTTTTGTTTTTGAGACCTCTGAATGCCATGTATGTCATGAGTTTTAAAACATTTCATATGAATTACATGAAATTCAGTTTATCATATCTTTATTGTTCTAATGCACATATAGTCAAATAGTCAAAGCTAATGGTTAGTCAAAGCTAATGGTTTTCTAAGGTGCTGCTTACTGAATCTTATAGCTGTAACAGGTATCCTCACCGTCATGGCTGAAGTCTGATTCCACTCTCAGCTCACCTCAAAACACCACTGAATGCTTCTTCCAAGAGACCATACTCTTTCACCCTCCTCCACCAATCCCTCCTTCCCCGGTGGCTGTGGGGGCGGGGCTGTCTGAAATGTGATAGGCTTAATCCCATTTAGTTTAATTGCTTCTGCGGCCCTGTGTCCCATCACGTACCCGCCCTCTGCGAACACCACACACACAATGTATGTGCGTGCTCACACACACACACACACACACACACACACACACACACACACACACACACACACACACACCCAGTCGAGCTCAGTCGAGATTCCGAGCACCCAGATAATATTATTACTGAGCAGACAAGGAATAAGACAGCCATGCAGAGAGAAGGGTAGTAGAATAGTAGTGGAGTAGAGAGAAGGGTGGTAGACTAGTAATGGAGTAGAAATAAGGGTGGTATACTAGTAGTGGAGTAGAGAGAAGGATGGTAGACTAGTAGTGGAGTAGAGAGCCGGGTGGTAGACTACTAGAGGAGTGAGAGATGGGTGGTAGACTCGTAGTGGAGTAGAGAGACGGGTGGTAGACTCGTAGTGGAGTAGAGAGACGGGTGGTAGACTACTAGAGGAGTGAGAGAAGGGTGGTAGGCTCGTAGTGGAGTAGAGAGAAGGGTGGTAGACTACTAGAGGAGTGAGAGATGGGTGGTAGACTCGTAGTGGAGTAGAGAGAAGGGTGGTACACTAGTAGTGGAGTGGAGAGAAAGGTGGTTGTGGGTATTCTAATAGGGAAAAGGATCCCTCTCTCCGAAGGTGCTATGTGATAATGAGGCCCAGTTCTATTCCAGGCTACTTCTCACTTATTATCCCTGCTAGAATGGAGAGGACAGGGGCATTAACCACTACGGAGGAGTCACAGTCAGATTGTAGCTAAGATGGAGAGGACAGGGGCATTAACCACTACAGAGGAGTCACAGTCACATTGTAGCTAAGATGGAGAGGACAGGGGCATTAACCACTACGGAGGAGTCACAGTCAGATTGTAGCTAAGATGGAGAGGACAGGGGCATTAACCACTACAGAGGAGTCACAGTCAGATTGTAGCTAAGATGGAGAGGACAGGGGCATTAACCACTACAGAGGAGTCACAGTCAGATTGTAGCTAAGATGGAGAGGACAGGGGCATTAACCACTACGGAGGAGTCACAGTCACATTGTAGCTAAGATGGAGAGGACAGGGGCATTAACCACTACGGAGGAGTCACAGTCACATTGTAGCTAAGATGGAGAGGACAGGGGCATTAACCACTACGGAGGAGTCACAGTCACATTGTAGCTAAGATGGAGAGGACAGGGGCATTAACCACTACAGAGGAGTCACAGTCACATTGTAGCTAAGATGGAGAGGACAGGGGCATTAACCACTACGGAGGAGTCACAGTCACATTGTAGCTAAGATGGAGAGGACAGGGGCATTAACCACTACAGAGGAGTCACAGTCACATTGTAGCTAAGATGGAGAGGACAGGGGCATTAACCACTACGGAGGAGTCACAGTCACATTGTAGCTAAGATGGAGAGGACAGGGGCATTAACCACTACAGAGGAGTCACAGTCACATTGTAGCTAAGATGGAGAGGACAGGGGCATTAACCACTACAGAGGAGTCACAGTCAGATTGTAGCTAAGATGGAGAGGACAGGGGCATTAACCACTACGGAGGAGTCACAGTCACATTGTAGCTAAGATGGAGAGGACAGGGGCATTAACCACTACAGAGGAGTCACAGTCACATTGTAGCTAAGATGGAGAGGACAGGACCATTAACCACTACGGAGGAGTCACAGTCACATTGTAGCTAAGATGGAGAGGACAGGGGCATTAACCACTACGGAGGAGTCACAGTCACATTGTAGCTAAGATGGAGAGGACAGGGGCATTAACCACTACGGAGGAGTCACAGTCACATTGTAGCTAAGATGGAGAGGACAGGGGCATTAACCACTACAGAGGAGTCACAGTCACATTGTAGCTAAGATGGAAAGGACAGGGGCATTAACCACTACGGAGGAGTCACAGTCACATTCTGTCTCTCTGATGGTGATGTGGGAGGGTGAGGGGAAGAACAACCCCCCGTTTAATTATCTTTCAGTCATCTGCCTCCTGTGAGAGTGAGCTGTAGCAGGCCATGGATCAATGACCGTTACAAAGGAAATCAATAGGCTACATATGAGTTACCAAGATAGGCTGAAATACCATTACCATAGTCTACAGCTCCATTCTTGTTGAGGAATTTTTACCAATGTAGCATCATATTTGTATATTCTGTATATCACTTCTGTTTGACAGAATTAAACTTTGAGCAAATAATAAAGATGTATTATGGAATATAAAGTATAAGCATCATCAAATATTCCATATTGTCATTAAAACTCCTGGTAGAATGCTCATTCACCTGTTATGTGTGTACGTGAATGTATAAAACTGCCAAGCTGACTTTCAGTTGAGACAACTTGACTACAGCTCTCAGAGCCACTAACCACTCATCTACATCTCCAGCGGGTGCTTTTTGCCTTCTCAGCTAGTCATTAAAACTCAAACTCTCATCTTTTCAAACATTCTTTGCGAGGAAGTTGTTGAACCACGCTGTGATTAAACTATTCACATGAATAAGCAAAGAAAATAAATATAATCTAGTTTCAAACTGAACGATTGTGATACAATAAAAGACAGTATAAAACCTAATACAGAGTTAGATGGGAAAAGTCACAGACGCAATTAAAACTTGAGAACAAAATCCAACAAAGTAATCACTTGAACGTTCTGTGTTTTTGATGGTAACCTGTGTGAGTAGTGAGGGCTTGATTTCTCTGTGTGTGAATAGTATGTTTCCTCTAGGTCATTGTGTAGAGATGTGTGCGTGGGTGCTAATTCCATTATACACAAGTTAAAGCAATTTCCTGCATAATCCAATTCTTGTTCTCGGTGCAGGTGAGCTCCCCGCGGACGTCTCTTCTGTCTTTTGGGGGGGGGGGGACTTTTTCTAAACGGCCGCCTTAATAAAGGAAAAGAAGAGGCAAATGCAATTAATATGCAAATTCCCAGAGACTTAATGGGGTGCCCTAATAAACATTTGTGTGAAGAGATAACGCTTGTTTTCAGGATGTTTCACTTTAACCTCTGCCTGTCCCAAAGTCAAAGCCTCCAGGAAGTCAAACTCTTTAAAAGCACCACCCATGATGCACATAATGGATTAAGGCTCTGCAGAAGGAGAGCAGCCTGGAATGACGTTGTAAACTGCGTCCTAAATGTTGTCCTATTTCTTATTTCGTGCACTACTTTGCCCAATGGGCCCTGGTCAAAAGTAGTGTACTGCATAGGGAGAAGGGTGCTATTTGGGACAAGCCATTGGAGTGCAGACGTCAGGTCAACAGGGACTAATGCAAAATGGCGGGCAGCTGATTGAACCATTTCTCCTTTTTTTCTCTCAGGAGGAACATTTCACTGTGAATAACATCAGTCTGTCTAGAGGGATGGAAGGGAGGACAGTGAAGAGATGGAGGAGAGGAGAGGTGGAATGACTTGCCCCAGGCTGGGGATGAAGGGCAGCGGGGACAGAAGAGGGTCAGAGTCGGCATTCAGATTGGAAATTCATTTACGTCTCTCAGGCCCAAAGCACACACATGAGACTAGGAGAGGCATGGAGAAGAGAGAGATGAGGGACATGTCAGATGACTAGAGAGAGGGGGGGATAAAGAGGAATGAGAAAGAGAAGGGGACCAAGGGATGGTGGACAGTTAGATAGAGAGAGAGGGAGAGTGATAGATAGAATGAAAGAGAGAAGAGAGAGAGAGAAATAAAGAAAAAGAGGAAGGATATGAAGAGTGATGGAGGGATGAATGGAATAGAAGGCCAGGGGGTCGATAAGGCAGGTGAAGGCAGACCTACCCTGCATGGTGGATATTGGTCTCCAGAGACTCTTTCCTTCCTCCAGGCCCCCCCTTCCCCTGCCCTCCTCCACCAAATGATTCACACTCCCTCCCCAGCCTGAATTATCGGCTAATTCCATGGGCCAGCTCCATCTTCCATCTCTCTCCCTCCATCTTCAGTTATCATCAAACAGGTATGTGAGCTGATTCTCAGCAGTTTTTATTAGACTTGTACTCCCTCACACCAGACTCATACTCTGCTTGCTTTGATTGCGCTTGCAGAAGGTTTCCTTTGAAAATGCTTGAGTGTTTACGCAAAGTAAATTTACTGTAGGACAACGTAATTCTACAGGCAGGACACCATAAATGTTGATTAGATGGAAGCTGAGTTAGTGAATATAAAATGATGTAGACCCTATCAGTATTCTCAGCAGACAACTGCAGTACTACCTGACTTGTACAACCGAGAAGGGAGCCACTGAGCACAATAACAATTGGTTAAGGCTTCTCTGCAATAGGTTTCTTTAATTACATGCACAGTGGGGGACAAAGATAGACAGAGAGGACAGATAAACAAATCAGATGTTTGTATTCTTATAACATTTGGTTACAGATTAGAAGAACATTCTAATGGTAATGTTAATGGTCGGTCACAATCAGTCTCTAACCTATTTGTGTCTAAAGGCCATATATAGTCTTTACATTCAGTCCCGGGATCTTGATTTAGAATCCGGTCTGTCTGGCTTGATGGCATCTGTGTCACACATACACGCCACACACACACCACACACACACACTTGGGGAATTAAAAGGGCCTGGGTGGTGCTGATCATGATTAAAGTTTCCTGCGCTCACCTGCCCAAGTCCAATCAAGGCATGGGCTGATTTCAGCAGGCTGGGCTGTCGTAAAGTGACAGAGTGGCGGGTGGCGGTTTCGGGCGACAGAGGGGCAGCTGGAGCCCTGGGAGGGAGGATCCCCCTGGCTGGCCAGTCAGAGGTGAATCAATCATCTCCAAAGATGTCAGCATCTGCCCGAGCAATTTGGGATTGGAATACATGGCAGATGTTGTTCTGCTGTTTAATCAGCTCCAACAAATGGGGTTTTATCTTGTATAAAATGAAACCATCTGTACCCATGTAGGTGTAGGGTTCAAGTGTGATGGGAGGAATGAAACCATCTGTACCCATGTAGGTGTAGGGTTCAAGTGTGATGGGAGGAATGAAACCATCTGTACCCATGTACGTGTAGGGTTCAAGTGTGATGGGAGGAATGAAACCATCTGTACCCATGTAGGTGTAGGGTTCAAGTGTGATGGGAGGAATGAAACCATCTGTACCCATGTAGGTGTAGGGTTCAAGTGTGATGGGAGGAATGAAACCATCTGTACCCATGTAGGTGTAGGGTTCAAGTGTGATGGGAGGAATGAAACCATCTGTACCCCTGTAGGTGTAAGGTTCAAGTGTGATGGGAAGAATGAAACCATCTGTACCCATGTAGGTGTGGGGTTCAAGTGTGATGGGAGGAATGAAACCATCTGTACCCATGTAGGTGTGGGGTTCAAGTGTGATGGGAGGAATGAAACCATCTGTATCCCTGTAGGTGTAGGGTTCAAGTGCAATGGGAGGAGAAGAAAAGAGGGAGGAAAAGGGAAGATAGAGAGAGAGAGAATAGAGAGAGAGAGAGAGAGAGAGGGGGAGAGAGAGAGAGGGAGAGAGAGAGAGAGAGAGAGAGAGAGAGAGAGAGAGAGAATAGAGAGAGAGAACAAAGACAAAGACAAAGAGAGAAAAAGTCAGAGCGCGGAAGAGAGAGATGGGTGTCCAAACACCGAACGAGAGAAGAGTGGGAGTAAAACCATTTTTTATCCATGAAAAAGAGGGGAAATGTAATCGCTCCGAGAGCTCACACCTCCAGAATAATCTCTTTTCTTTCTCCCTCACAGGAACATTACCCAGGGGCCATAACCATTATATCTAGACCCATTTATTTTCTCCACCTCCAGCAAGGCACTGGGGGTGTAATTTGGTCTCCCTAGGCCCAACGGTGGCAGGCAGCTAGCAACAGACAGCCCTGATGAATCCCCTTGTTAAGTGTTGATGATAGCTCCCAGTGTTTGAGGATTCAGCAGGCGTTAGCTATAAAGGGCCTGTATATAGGGCTGTACATGGAGACCTGGGTTCAAAAACGATTTGTGCGTTTGATTTAGCCTGTCTGGAGAGCCAACGAGTGAGCTTGTTCAGTGTTGTGACTATTCTATTGGTTCCACTGTGCAAGGCAAGCTCAATCAAGCCCAGGTGACGTATTTGAAATGATTTCAAATTATATTTGAAACCATGTCTGGTTTATAGGGATGCACTAGATGGAACCAGGGAACTCAGAAGACCGGCAGACCAGTCTAAGTGTATCGAGGTAGAGATAGGTTCCTCATCTCTGACCTGTTATTAATGTAGACCTGTCACTGTGAGTCACTAGAGACCAGCAGGCAGGAACATTCAACACACCTCAACACCAAACATCTTCCATCACTCCATATATAACCACAGAGAGGAGACAGATGAGTTATTGGACTGAGAGAAACCAATAACCAACATATTTATAGTTTTGTAATTTGGTCATTCAACCTGAACTTTAATACAACAAAATATAATTTTGAGGATGTATCTTTCCAATATAAACAGTCATATATGAAGACAAATATGTCTTTCGATGTTCCATAGGCTCTTATTCCAAATTTGGGGGTGACATGGAGACACTGCAAACTAATTAAGTCTAAAACATTACATTAGTTCGCAATGCAAATACATGAGGGTAGATGGAGAAGACAATCACAAAGGCTTCAGACAAACCACAAATAATTATGACTAAGTTTCTGTTTGAACAAAATGTCTTACAGACAGAATCCTAGGGTACAACAGATGAAGTCGTAGAACAAATAGAAGGTTTCATTTGAACAGAAAACCTTGTCCCTCGTTTTTCCTCAACAAATACAATTATTATACCTTACGAATGCACACTTTAAAACAAGCACAGTTCCTAGTCATATTCACAAATCAAGGTTGACTTTTACTGGCCACAAAGAAAAATATAGATATTTCCTAGCTTAAAATTGTATCATAAAGCATATTGTTTATAGATGACCAAGTATCTGTTTCACAGTTTTTCGTTCCTATATTCAAATCAAGACTTTATCTTAAAAAAAATGTCTTTATCATTGAAACGTTTTGAAGGTTACTAAGGAATTCATAACTCTTATGAGAACATGCTTAGACCGAATCTGTGTATAAATGAATGCAAATGTTAGTGTTTGAACCCTTTTTCTCAAGTAGACGTTTTTTTAGTCCATCTGCCAAAACTTAAAAAATGTAAATTTCACTCGCCTACAACCTTCACAATAATACAGTATTGAGGTAGGATTTTCAAAAGAAGTATTGACTTTATCAATGAATTTCTGTCCAGCTCACAGCATCTCCATTGATTCATTCTCTACGCCTGTTTTCCTCTCTGTGGGCACAGACAAACATCCTTTTATTTGGAGCATAAAAACAACACTTGTAAGGTCATACAAAAGTAACAGATGTGGCCTAATGCCAAACAAATCCGCCCAAAAGATTACGTTTTTTCAAAACCACTTATTGAAATATGGACCTGTCGTTGTTCTTGTATTTTTTTCTGTAAATCATGCTGTCTTCAAAAGCGAAATATAACGAATGTTGAATACAGTAAACTTTGGATACTAACCTTCGACAATGGCAATGACACTGGCGGCAATTTCTGATTCATTTTTATTTGATGCCTAGAGGTCAATTTGCAGAAATGCTCTTTCATTGCCTCCTGCTGTGTTCATGTGATCGGAGATATCAGAGAAAGATGCAGTATTTAAGTTTTACCCTCCTTCTGCTTAAAACAGATATACCATACAGTACCGCATTCCCAGCACAAATAGAGCATGTTCAATAAATGACAGGGTACAGTACAGTGCGTACATCCCCCCCATAGCAGAGGACATAATTAAATGTTCTGCTTGGTTTCAGAAAGGGATCCGCTGACCTGCCTCCAGTGGACTCCCTCCTCCTCCCCAAGTGGCCGGGCTGCATCGCATGCAGCCCTAAAGTGACTGATACATTTTGACATGAGTTAGACTCTGAATTTGTTCCACAAAATGACTTAGCGTCATGCGTGTCGCTAAATCGAAACAATGAGGGGGCAGGGATGAGAGGAAGCCTGCTATCTCTAGCTGGCAGGGCTGCACATCCACTCCATTTTATCGTCCTCGCATATGAATATTTAATCATTCACATTGTCCGTGCCGAAAATAGCTCTAAATAATAGGTGGTCTGATGAGAAGCACCAAGTAAAGAGGTTCCATCATTTACATAGGGTGAGTTTTAATACCGAGCCAAAGATAAATGAAATAGGAAAGCATCACTGTACTCTAGTTGAGTAACACCATTGAAGCCAGACGTCTTATGCTTTGCCTTTAACAAATGAGTGGCAAGATACACAAGGCACTGCCCACTGGGCACAGACGTCAATTTAACCTCTATTCCACGTTGGTTCAACATAATGTCATTGAAATGTCTTGGAAACAATGTTGATTCAACCAGTGTGTGCCCAGTTGGCGATGTCTCGACCTCTGCTGCAAGGCGCTGCAGGAGCGTCTCACGATTCGGCGAAAAGGTCCTCTTTCCGTAAAGAAGGTTAATAGTATTTCCGAATATTTTGGAGATAATTTCTTAATTAAACTATCTAGACGGCATTCAGCCATGCTTAATATGGGTGGCAATTAGTGACTGAGGAACATGAGCATGCATGATCATTAAGGTGATGCCAGACACATCACATGGGTTTAGTCTCAGCCATTACTCCCCTATTTATTTGAGAGAGAGAGACACAGACAGACAGAGAGAGAGTGAGAGAGCGAGAGGGAGAGGTGAGAGAGGCAGGCAGGAAGATACACTACAATATACACAGTCTTCTTTTCATTTTTCTTTTTCTACCCTTTCTCATTTCCAGATTACTGACAGGGCTGGATATTGGGTGACAGAATCATAGCTAGGTGACAGAACCATAACTAGGTGACAGAACAATAGCTAGGTGACAGAACTATAGCTAGGTGACAGAACCATAACTAGGTGACAGAACTATAGTTAGGTGACAGAACTATAGCTAGATGACAGAACAATAGCTAGGTGACAGAACTATAGCTAGGTGACAGAACTATATCTAGGTGACAGAACCATAGCTAGGTGACAGAACTATAGCTAGGTGACAGAACCATAGCTAGGTGACAGAACTATAGCTAGGTGACAGAACTATAGCTAGGTGACAGAACTATAGCTAGATGACAGGCCAATGTGGCAGTGGAGAGGGGAATAGATAGGCACAATCCAGACAGACAGCACCTATTGGCTCCAGCTCCAGCCTAACTCCTGGCCTAGAGGACCCCCTCCCCCCCACAGAAACTCGTGCTTATTCTTCCCTGTTGGCAGTGCCTGACAATGCACCGGAAATGGCTCCCCCGTATGAAGGGGGCTTGGAATGTCCAAGCGTGGAATGTGTGTTATCACCCTTTTAATACTGTGTCCAAGGTGTTTCTGTCTAGTCCTTCCTTCTCAACGTCTTTGTGGACAGAGAACCAATCAGGTCTCCAGCAGGGTCTGAACACCATACATGTGGATCAGGTCGACAGGCTATGCATTAATAGCCTCCCATAGGAATTTAAAACCCCAGCGTAGGGCAGAGAGGAGCTCTACTGGGAAATCATAATATCAGCCGCAGATTCAGGTCAGGTCGAAGACTCAAGTTACAGCACCATTTTCCGTTGTACAGCCCAGTGGCTCCTGTTTGGTGCTGACTTATGCTCGCATTCGGTTTTGAGTGCAGACAAACGAGTTCATTTTGAGAAATACAATTGGTTTCTGTTCAGGCTGGCTGACATATTGCAGCATGCAGCAGGAGTTTGGTTAAGAAATTGATTTGCCTGGAGATTTGCTGTGAGGTTTGCCTTTTTGTTGCATTTGAGAAGAACCTCAAAGAAAAAAGGTGACTGAGGAAAAATTACAGTAACACAACACGTTTCCACTCTGCATAGACATGTAGTGTGTCTATGTTATAATTTCACTGCACACCTTACATGCCAGCACACTGCAAATTCATTCATTCTCATCAGTCACCAGGACAATACAGTGCTTGATTCTTCAACGGGCCGCCGTGGCACCCTCAGGCTATGGGCATGTGTGTGTGTGACCCCTGTGGCAGGCAACCTTGAGGAGCACTTAAAAGGTACGTCTCATCTGGAGGAGCAGAGCTCTGATGTGATTAGGAGCTTCAGACAGAGCTATCTTACCCCCCCCCCCCCCCCCCCCCCCCCCCCCCCCACCCCCCCACCTCATGAGTGAAGACCACAACAATCACCCTAACCCCAATCTACTCCCTCACCCCCACCCGTCCTCATTATCAACCCTTTCCAGAAACTTAATCAATTTCCTCTATCCAGCGTGCAAAGACCATCACCCAATTACAACTACCCTTTACCCAGTCAACTGTGCATTGCATCTTGATCCCCCTTTACATTGATGTATTCTACATAATACACAAGACTTTTGTCCAGCAGTGGAAATCATTTTCAGGAGGTTCCAGTCTGTTACGCTAAACCTTGATCTTCTTCTGTTCTGATAGTGGCCTTGGCCTTAGCAGCGTGAAATCAGTGTTCCTTCATCACCTTGTCATTCCACATATCTGTTTATTATCTATGCATAGTCACTTTACCCCTACCTACATGTATAAATAACCTTGACTAACCTGTACCCTCACACACTGACTCGGTACCGGTACACCCTGTACATAGCCTCGTTATTGTTATTTTAATGTGGTACTTTTGTTTATTTTCTATTTAGTAAATATTTTCTTAACTATATTGTCTTACAACTGCATTGCTGGTTAAGGGCTTGTGAGTAAGCATTTCACGTTAAGGTCTACTCCTGTTGTATTTGGTACATGTGACAAACACAACTTGATTTTATTTCATTTGATATCTCATCTCCATAACATGGTTCAGTGGACCATCACACACTCTCAGCCGTGGGTTCTACAGTATATCTCAGATACTCGAGAGTTTTCACAATGTCTTGACCATCCTATCTGAAGAGAGAGGAACTTCTTAATATATGTGAAATTGGTCAAGGATAACCTGATATCATTGATATAATGACGTAAAAATGAGATTTCTATGACAGCCACGCACAATGTCTTAATTCAAAACTGCATCATTCAACATACAGTACGTTACTATGACCTGTAACTGCTAAGCAAGTCATGTGTCACTAAACTAGTCATGGGTCACTAAACTATAATAATGGGTCACTAAACTAGCTTTGGGTTGCTAAACAAGTCATGGGTCACTAAATTCTAATAATGGGTCACTAAACTAGCTTTGGGTCACTATACTAGTCATGGGTCATTAAATGGGTCACTAAACTAGTCATTGGTCATGAAACTAAACTAGTCATTGGTCACTAAACTAGTCATTAGTTATTAAACTAAACTAGTCATGGGTCACTAAACTAATCAAGGGTCACAAAACTAGTAATGGGTCACTAAACTACAGTAATCGGTCATGAAACTAGTCATGGGTCACTAAACTATAATAATGGGTCACTAGAACTAGTCAATGGTCATTAAACTAAACTGGTAATGGGTCACTAAACGAGTAATGGGTCACTAAACTAGTCACGGGACACTAAACTTGTCACATGTCATTAAACTAGTAATGGGTAACTAAACTAGTTATGGGTAACTAAACTAGTTATGGGTCACTAACTAAAGTAATCTGTCACTAAACTAGTCATGAGTCACTAAACTAACATTGTGTCATTAAACTATAGTAATGGTTCAATAGACTAGTAATGGGTCACTAAACTATAGTAATGGGTCACTAAAGCTAGTCATGGGTCACTAAACTATAGTAATGGTTCAATAGACTAGTAATGGGTCACTAAACTATAGTAATGGTTCAATAGACTAGTAATGGGTCACTAAACTATAGTAATGGTTCAATAGACTAGTAATGGGTCACTAAACTATAGTAATGGTTCAATAGACTAGTAATGGGTCACTAAACTATAGTAATGGGTCACTAAACTATAGTAATGGGTCAATAGACTAGTAATGGGTCACTAAACTATAGTAATGGGTCAATAGACTAGTAATGGGTCACTAAACTATAGTAATGGGTCACTAAACTATAGTAATGGGTCACTAAACTATAGTAATGGGTCACTAAACTATAGTAATGGGTCACTAAACTATAGTAATGGGTCACTAAACTATAGTAATGGGTCACTAAACTATAGTAATGGGTCACTAAACTAACATTGTGTCATTAAACTATAGTAATGGTTCAATAGACTAGTAATGGGTCACTAAACTATAGTAATGGGTCACTAAACTATAGTAATGGGTCACTAAACTATAGTAATGGGTCACTAAACTATAGTAATGGGTCACTAAACTATAGTAATGGTTCAATAGACTAGTAATGGGTCACTAAACTATAGTAATGGGTCACTAAACTATAGTAATGGGTCACTAAACTAACATTGTGTCATTAAACTATAGTAATGGTTCAATAGACTAGTAATGGGTCACTAAACTATAGTAATGGGTCACTAAACTATAGTAATGGGTCACTAAACTATAGTAATGGTTCAATAGACTAGTAATGGGTCACTAAACTATAGTAATGGGTCACTAAACTATAGTAATGGTTCAATAGACTAGTAATGGGTCACTAAACTATAGTAATGGGTCACTAAACTATAGTAATGGGTCACTAAACTATAGTAATGGGTCACTAAACTATAGTAATGGGTCACTAAACTATAGTAATGGTTCAATAGACTAGTAATGGGTCACTAAACTATAGTAATGGGTCACTAAACTATAGTAATGGGTCACTAAACTATAGTAATGGGTCACTAAACTATAGTAATGGGTCACTAAACTATAGTAATGGGTCACTAAACTATAGTAATGGGTCACTAAACTATAGTAATGGTTCAATAGACTAGTAATGGGTCACTAAACTATAGTAATGGGTCACTAAACTAGTCATGAGTCACTAAACTAACATTGTGTCATTAAACTATAGTAATGGTTCAATAGACTAGTAATGGGTCACTAAACTATAGTAATGGTTCAATAGACTAGTAATGGGTCACTAAACTATAGTAATGGTTCAATAGACTAGTAATGGGTCACTAAACTATAGTAATGGTTCAATAGACTAGTAATGGGTCACTAAACTATAGTAATGGGTCACTAAACTATAGTAATGGGTCACTAAACTATAGTAATGGGTCACTAAACTATAGTAATGGGTCACTAAACTATAGTAATGGGTCACTAAACTATAGTAATGGGTCACTAAACTATAGTAATGGGTCACTAAACTATAGTAATGGGTCACTAAACTAACATTGTGTCATTAAACTATAGTAATGGTTCAATAGACTAGTAATGGGTCACTAAACTATAGTAATGGGTCACTAAACTATAGTAATGGGTCACTAAACTATAGTAATGGGTCACTAAACTATAGTAATGGGTCACTAAACTATAGTAATGGTTCAATAGACTAGTAATGGGTCACTAAACTATAGTAATGGGTCACTAAACTATAGTAATGGGTCACTAAACTAACATTGTGTCATTAAACTATAGTAATGGTTCAATAGACTAGTAATGGGTCACTAAACTATAGTAATGGGTCACTAAACTATAGTAATGGGTCACTAAACTATAGTAATGGTTCAATAGACTAGTAATGGGTCACTAAACTATAGTAATGGGTCACTAAACTATAGTAATGGTTCAATAGACTAGTAATGGGTCACTAAACTATAGTAATGGGTCACTAAACTATAGTAATGGGTCACTAAACTATAGTAATGGGTCACTAAACTATAGTAATGGGTCACTAAACTATAGTAATGGTTCAATAGACTAGTAATGGGTCACTAAACTATAGTAATGGGTCACTAAACTATAGTAATGGGTCACTAAACTATAGTAATGGGTCACTAAACTATAGTAATGGGTCACTAAACTATAGTAATGGGTCACTAAACTATAGTAATGGGTCACTAAACTATAGTAATGGTTCAATAGACTAGTAATGGGTCACTAAACTATAGTAATGGGTCACTAAACTAGTCATGAGTCACTAAACTAACATTGTGTCATTAAACTATAGTAATGGTTCAATAGACTAGTAATGGGTCACTAAACTATAGTAATGGTTCAATAGACTAGTAATGGGTCACTAAACTATAGTAATGGTTCAATAGACTAGTAATGGGTCACTAAACTATAGTAATGGTTCAATAGACTAGTAATGGGTCACTAAACTATAGTAATGGGTCACTAAACTATAGTAATGGGTCACTAAACTATAGTAATGGGTCACTAAACTATAGTAATGGTTCAATAGACTAGTAATGGGTCACTAAACTATAGTAATGGGTCACTAAACTATAGTAATGGTTCAATAGACTAGTAATGGGTCACTAAACTATAGTAATGGGTCACTAAACTATAGTAATGGGTCACTAAACTATAGTAATGGTTCAATAGACTAGTAATGGGTCACTAAACTATAGTAATGGTTCAATAGACTAGTAATGGGTCACTAAACTATAGTAATGTGTAACTAAACTAACATTGTGTCATTAAACTATAGTAATGGTCACTAAACTATAGTAATGGGTCACTAAACTATAGTAATGGGTCACTAAACTATAGTAATGGGTCACTAAACTATAGTAATGGGTCACTAAAGCTAGTCATGGGTCACTAAACTAGTCATGGGTCACTAAACTATAGTAATGGGTCACTAAACTATAGTAATGGGTCACTAAACTATAGTAATGGGTCACTAAACTATAGTAATGGGTCACTAAAGCTAGTCATGGGTCACTAAACTAGTCATGGGTCACTAAACTATAGTAATGGGTCACTAAACTATAGTAATGGGTCACTAAACTATAGTAATGGGTCACTAAACTATAGTAATGGGTCACTAAACTATAGTGATGGGTCACTAAACTAACAATGTGTCATTAAACTATAGTAATGGTTCAATAGACTAGTAATGGGTCACTAAACTATAGTAATGGGTCACTAAACTATAGTAATGGGTCACTAAACTATAGTAATGGGTCACTAAACTATAGTAATGGGTCACTAAACTATAGTAATGGGTCACTAAAGCTAGTCATGGGTCACTAAACTAGTCATGGGTCACTAAACTAGTTATGGGTCACTAACTAAAGTAATCTGTCACTAAACTAGTCATGAGTCACTAAAGCTAGTAATGGGTCACTAAAGCTAGTCATGGGTCACTAAACTAGTCATGGGTCACTAAACTAGTTATGGGTCACTAACTAAAGTAATCTGTCACTAAACTAGTAATGGGTCACTAAAGCTAGTCATGGGTCACTAAACTAGTCATGGGTCACTAAACTATAGTAATGGGTCACTAAACTATAGTAATGGGTCACTAAACTATAGTAATGGGTCACTAAACTATAGTAATGGGTCACTAAACTATAGTAATGGGTCACTAAACTATAGTAATGGGTCACTAGACTATAGTAATGGGTCACTAAACTATAGTAATGGGTCACTAAACTATAGTAATGGTTCAATAGACTAGTAATGGGTCACTAAACTATAGTAATGGGTCACTAAACTATAGTAATGGGTCACTAAACTATAGTAATGGGTCACTAAACTATAGTAATGGGTCACTAAACTATAGTAATGGGTCACTAAACTATAGTAATGGGTCACTAAAGCTAGTCATGGGTCACTAAACTAGTCATGGGTCACTAAACTAGTTATGGGTCACTAACTAAAGTAATCTGTCACTAAACTAGTCATGAGTCACTAAACTAACAATGTGTCATTAAACTATAGTAATGGGTCACTAAACTATAGTAATGGGTCACTAAACTATAGTAATGGGTCACTAAAGCTAGTCATGGGTCACTAAACTAGTCATGGGTCACTAACCTAGTAATGGGTCACTAAACTAGTTATGGGTCATTAACCTAGTAATGGGTCACTAAACTAGTCATGGGTCACCAAACCACACTAAACGGTGTGTGTGTGTGTGTGTGTGTGTGTGTGTGTGTGTGTGTGTGTGTGTGGGGGGGGGGGGGGGGGGGGGGGGGGGGTTACAGGATGTGTAAGTCAGGGCAAGCCTTCACAAATGCCATTAAGCGGGCAGCCTGAAGATGATTAGATACTGTGCTTATAGGCCTGTTTTCTGTTGTTGTTACCTGACAGTCCAGGCCAACCGGTGTGTGTGTGTGTGTGTGTGTGTGTGTGTGTGTGTGTGTGTGTGTGTGTGTGTGTGTGTGTTTGGATATGCCTGACGCATTTGCGTGCGTGTCTGTGTTTGTGTGTATACTTTCTTGCATGTTTGTGTGTGTTTTTTGCGTGCATGTGTGTGTGTGTGTGTGTGTGCGTGCATGTGTCTGTGTGTGTGCATGTGGTCTTGCGTGTGTTTGTGTTTGTATCAGCATATGGGCGTGTGTGGGTGTGTGTGTGTGTGTGTGTGGGGGGGGGGGGTGTGGGTGTGTGTGCGCTAGTATGAGGCTAGTATGAGGCTAGTATGAGGCTAGTATGAGGCTAGTATGAGGCTAGTTTGAGCGAGTATGAGGCTAGTATGAGGCTGGTATGAGGCTAGTATGAGGCTGGTATGAGGCTGGTATGAGGCTAGTATGAGGCTAGTATGAGGCTAGTATGAGGCTAGTATGAGGCTGGTTTGAGCGAGTATGAGGCTAGTATGAGGCTGGTATGAGGCTAGTATGAGCGAGTATGAAGCTGGTATGAGGCTAGTATGAGCGAGTATGAGGCTAGTATGAGGCTAGTGTGAGGCTGGTATGAGCGAGTATGAGGCTAGTATGAGGCTAGTATGAGGCTAGTGTGAGGCTAGTATGAGCGAGTATGAGGCTAGTATGAGGCTAGTATGAGGCTAGTATGAGGCTAGTATGAGGCTAGTATGAGGCTAGTGTGAGGCTAGTATGAGCGAGTATGAGGCTAGTATGAGGCTAGTATGAGGCTAGTATGAGGCTAGTGTGAGGCTAGTATGAGCGAGTATGAGGCTAGTATGAGGCTAGTATGAGGCTAGTATGAGGCTAGTATGAGCGAGTATGAGGCTAGTATGAGGCTAGTGTGAGGCTAGCATGAGGCTAGTGTGAGGCTAGCATGAGCGAGTATGCGCATGCATAAGAGCGTCTGTTTATGTGTGCATGTGTAAATGTTTGTGTGTATGTGTGCATGCTTGTGTATGTGCATATGAGTGTGTGAACCCTACAATAAGTATTCCGGATGCTTGGTGTTTAACCAAATAATCCCACTGTTCTACGTCAGCGGTGATGGGAACTCGTGATGAGAACGCATTTATTACACATAAATAGATGTGTGTTCCCTCCAGAGAAGAGATGCCTTTCACCATGGCCGCTAGAAAATGTGTACAATGGACTGTGGCCTTGCCATGGCGCCATCCACTCCCACTCACAGATCCTATCAGTACGAGCTATCTCTGCTAAGTACAAGAGATGAGGCCTGTTGTGGCCTGCCGTACATGTTTGGAATTATATACTGATTATCACATTGTAATATGCAGCCATATTTGCTATCTGAGTGGAGACCACAAGAGATTGGTGGTACCTTTATTGGGGAGAACAGGCTCGGAGGTAATGACTGGAGCGGAATCAGTGGAATGGTATCAAATACATCAAACACATGGTTTCCAGGTGTTTAATACCATTCCATGTGCTCTGTTCCAGACATTATGATGAGCCGTTCTCCCCTCAGCAGCCTCCTGTGCTGGAGACATTAGGAATTCTGAGGCAAATATCACCAAGGCAGACCAATGGAAGGATACTAAATGAGATACCAGAATGACAATTCTAAACCCTGTCTATGTCTATGACAGTATGGTGTGCGCCTGTATTTCAGTTTAGCGACTCCCTACCCCACTCACCCCCTTCCCAGGCTCAACACTTGATAGACTCTGTCCAAAGTCACCTGTACTTTTTCTCTCTGACTAGCTCCCTCTCCAAGTCACTCACCCTCCATCTCTATCATCCATAATTCACCTCAACGCTCCCATACTCAGTCCTTATTGTTGTCTGCAGACGGAGTGGAGAGAGAGAGAGAGAGAGAGAGAGATAGATAGAGAGAGAGAGAGAGAGAGAGAGAGAGAGTGGGGGGAATTGTGGCACGGTGGTGGCAGCCTCTGGAAACAAAGGAGTTTTGATTTATAACCCCGTAGTGAGCTCATAAATCACACCTGCAGCACCGCGCCTTTAAACGCCCCGCATCCTGACAGCATTTACCTTTTATAAATGATTGGGGTTCACCTCCCATGGAGCACGAGCTGGAGCTGTAGCTTTCTCCTTCTCTCTTCATCCTCCTCCCCCTCTTCCTCTGCTCTCCTCCTCTCCCAGTATCTCCCCAGTCACGTTTTAACGTTCACTCTCCCAATGCATGATGGGACTCATCCAGTGGCACCCAGCTCTCTCCTCTCTCCCCCGGTGTTGCCGTCCGTGGGTATACAACTAAAGTGTCTTAAATGGTGGCGCGCCGCATCGCAGCCGTTAAGGAAATGAATGTGTCAGTCTAGAGCCTATTTCTGGGTTTTCCATAACCACTTATGTGTGTGTGGTAAATGTGTAAAGGGGGGTTACGGAGCCACGCACACACCACACACACATTATGACACAGCTGTATATCACACAGAGAGAGTAAGGGGGAGAATACACAGGCCCAGCTGCAGGAGTGTGTCCAAAGATAAAGGTGATGTCTTGAAGCTATTAGTTATCCAGCACAGCAGCAAAGGTTTGCAGATATTATACCTGCTGTCTCCACATAATAGCCCTGGGTAGGGTGCCGCACACACACACACACACACACACACACACACACACACACACACACACACACACACACACACACACACACACACACACACACACACACACACACACACACACACACACACACACACACACACACACTCACACACACACAGTTCGAGCAGCACACACCACGCCCCGCTGAGTTAAAACAGATGAAAGACCTGGTAAATGAAATCCGACTCAACATTTTGAAATGCAGCACTGCAGTACTGTCTGCAGCACTAGAAGAAAAGGACAAAATGCTTCAAAAGTAAATGGAACATTCCTTTCATGGACATACTTCAGCCTTTCAAATGCATGGAGTGTGCAGGTGCCTATCAATCTGAGGCCTTCACTCTTCTCTCCCTACAGTTACCATGGTAAGGACAGAACCACATCCCGGTCTGTTTGAACCAGTAATGCCTGCATTTATTGGGTACATGATGCTGTCCATATTTCACTCCAATGCAACAGATTGGATAGAATAGGAAGTGTTTGCACGTAAAAACAAGTCAATTTTCACATTCTGGACACACACACATATGGACACGCACACGGGGACACACACACACGGACACACACACAAACACACCTGTCCAAGAACACTGAAAGCAATAAGCTAGATGTCTGCGGCAGCTCCTCTCTGTTATTTCTGAGTCCATCTCTGACAAGCGTGTCTGACAGGATGAGATACTGACATGATTTATGATACTGACAGCCATTACTCTAAGGATGAAGGGGCTTCTACGGTACTGCCAGCAGAAAACATTCATCAACAGAAAGAAAATAAATAAGTACTGTATAAAAATAAGATATTACACTATACGTTGATAGTAAACATTTTAGAGTAATCTATGAGATACTGCCAAAACACAAAGGATGATTTCGGCTCCCATAGCTTAATCTCTTGTAGATTATAATTTCAAATTGTCATTTCCCAGAGATATCATTTGACAACCAAGTCCAGACCAGACAAGGAGGATTTACAGTATCGTTATACTCGTGTTACAAAAATCCTACCTGGATTCAAAACAAACCAATTCAATAGCACACCCCCAAAAGTAGTGTATTCAACCATGTCCAGCTCGTAGTGCCTTATTAGTGTCCATGCATTGGTTGACTCATTTAGTCAGAATTCCATCCATTAAATAGTATATAGATCACTTGATATTAATAAAATATCTTCCAGTCAGCTCCCATTTCAACATGACAGGTGTCCTTTGCATTTGCCATTTCAGTGCCAGGATGCTGGTCTGGCTAGCCTAGTCTTGAAACGCTCAGAAACAGGCTTTGTTGGGAAACAGATTTGAACAATTACAAAGAAGTTTACTGCGGACTGTTTTTTTATTTTTTTTAATTTAACTAGGCAAGCCAGTTAAGAACTAATTCTTATTTAATACTAATTCCTACCCGATCCAAACCCAAATGACACTGGGCCAATTGTGCGCCGCCCTTGGATCTCCTAAACACGGCCAGATGTGATGCAGACTGGATTCAAACCAGGGACTGCAGTGATGCCTCTTGCACTGAGAAGCAGTGCCTTAGACCGCTGTGCCACTCAGGAGCCCTGTTAAAAATGTATTTAACAAGGAAATCCCCCTAAAAAGATACAGATAAAGCTTTGTGGTTTATTTACGAATTAGAACGTACACATATCTAATGTCAGAATTAGAACATACACATATCTAATGTCAGAATTAGAACATACACATTTCTAATGACAGAATTAGAACATACACATTTCTAATGACAGAATTAGAACATACACATTTCTAATGACAGAATTAGAACATACACATTTCTAATGGCAGAATTAGAACATACACATTTCTAATGACAGAATTAGAACATACACATATCTATTGACAGAATTAGAACATACACATATCTAATGGCATAATTAGAACATACACATATCTATTGACAGAATTAGAACATACACATATCTATTGGCAGAATTAGAACGTACACATATCTAATGACAGTCCATAACGAAGGGTAAAGTATGTCTCCTTTGTTACAAGATTCAGATGTCAAGTCATAGCAGTTAGCAATAAATCAAACGTTTTGAAAGGCCCTGTTCGAAAAGGATGACCTTGTCTGGCCTGATATCTGGTGTTACATTTGACCTAACAGTCTTTCACCCTGACTTTTAGCTTGGAGGCCTCAGCCATCATTAACCTAACACAATTATGGTCAGTCAGCCACAAAAATGCCATGGAGGTGACCCAATCTGATCCAGAAGAACATGACCCTCCTCCCTAGGAGACCACCATTCAAGGTCCATGATTGGTGGATTCGAGTCTAGATGACAAACTAGTGATGTCATTCAAAATAAATGAATAGTACGTTGACAACATAACGTTGACTTATGCAGGTTCACAGTGACTAGTGCTCCATGTCATAATTATGTTCTAAACTACATCACAATCATTTTTACCTCAGTCTCCCGTCCAGAACATACGTTTCCGAGAGCCTGTTAAACTACCCTCAGACAAAAATATACTAAGGCTAGCAGGCTAATGCTTGGCTCCTATTAGCATTGCCCTCTGTATCGCTCCTACAGGGGGTCTATCCTAGCATGTTGGCGACCTGACCTCCATGTTGAAAACTACACCCTGACGCATGCGTTGACTTCCTGCCCTAATTCCTCCGTGTGAGGTAAGAGCATGAGAGTGTGAGTAAGACCGTGGTGGAAGGTATGGTTCACATTAGGAGGCTGTGGAGACCGGTGGACTCTCTCTACAGTTCGGTTGCCCTAGGTTAATTGGCTCTGTTGTTGCCCTAGGCTACGCTTGCTCTGTGAGTTTTTCAAACCCCCAACTGCTCAGGCATATAATGCATTCAGATGGTATTAATTAACTATTCGTCGGAATCAAGTCATTAAATATGTGTTTACCTCATGGTTTCAGATTCAGATTTGATCAAATGGTACACACCTTGGCAAGACAGCATTGCATATGGGTTTGGCTATTTGAGCTATGCGAATGTGGGAGTCCTTCAAATTAATGTCAATCTTTCCCCAGCATGGTACAGAGTGGTTTACAGAAATCTCTTTGGTGTGCAGACCAAAGAAAAATATTTACTGCCATTTTATGAGATTCTAATAAAAGGAGGGTTCAATTCTGTCAGGTTGCAGGTACATCCTCGTAAAACAGTCAAACATAACAGGAAATGATCAACATGTTTGAAAGGAGGACAATAAATCTTAAAAAGGAGGTCCTTAAATGGAAACAGTTTAAGTTGATGGACAGTACTAGAGGTCTAGGGACTAATTTAATGAGCCGAACTACCTTGAGATGTGCACTAAAAACACATCAAGTTGAACCACCAATTCCAGGGAAACGTTGGTGTGATTAGGTAGGAATGTATTTTCTGGCGAGGAGGGTGAATGTGATTATTTGGTGCAGTACCGTACCGCCTTGGAAAAGATCCCTCCATTATTAGGGAGGCATATTGGGACAGAGTAACAGTTATGCGTACTGCAGTATGTCAGGTCATGTCAACCTAAAGATTGAGGTCAGATGAGTTGTCATAGCTTCAGGGGTCCATTATACGAATGCAGAAACACTTATATCATAATAATAACACAGTAATGTGGTTATAAACAATGGCAATGAAACACCACTATACACTGGACAGTACAGGCGTACCAAGGGCAACCTTTGTACAAAGCCCCTCAAAAACTACAGCTCCACAACTGCAGTGCAAACATAAGGTTTCTGATGTTTACAGTGAGCTACATCTATCTCCTCCTTCCTATCGCCGTCGACAAAGCGGACAAATGTGGCTCAACATTCCAGGTTAAGAAAAATCAAAATAAACCTAAACAGTGGTCCCGGAACAGTGTTTTCCTCCTCTCCTCTCCTCTCCTCTCCTCTCCTCTCCTCTCCTCCTCTCCTCTCCTCTCCTCTCCTCTCTTCTCCTCTCCTCTCCTCTCCTCTGCGCCGCCTCTCCTCTGCACCACCTCTCCTCTCCTCTCCTCTGCGCCTCCTCTCCTCTCTTCTCTTCTCTTCTCCTCTCCTCTCCTCTCCTCTCTTCTCTTCTCTTCTCTTCTCTTCTCTTCTCTTCTCCTCTCCTCTCCTCTCCTATCCTTTGCGCTTCCTCTCCTCTCCTCTCTTCTCTTCTCTTCTCTTCTCCTCTCCTCTCCTCTCCTCTCCTCTCCTCTGCGCCTCCTCTCCTCTCTTTCCTCTCTTCTCTTCTCTTCTCTTCTCCTCTCCTCTCCTCTCCTCTCCTCTCTTCTCTTCTCTTCTCTTCTCTTTTCCTCTCTTCTCCTCTCCTCTCCTCTCCTCTCTTCTCTTCTCTTCTCTTCTCTTCTCCTCTGTGCTTCCTCTCCTCTCCTCTCTTCTCTTCTCTTCTCTTCTCTTCTCTTCTCTTCTCCTCTCCTCTCCTCTCCTCTCCTCTGTGCCTCCTCTCCTCTCATTTCCTCTCTTCTCTTCTCTTCTCTTCTCCTCTCTTCTCCTCTCCTCTCCTCTCCTCCACTCTCCTCTGCGCCTCCTCTCCTCTCCTTTCCTCTCTTCTCTTCTCTTCTCTTCTCCTCTCCTCTCCTCCACTCTCCTCTGCGCCTCCTCTCCTCTCCTCTGCGCCTCCTCTCCTCTCCTCTCTTCTCTTCTCTTCTCTTCTCTTCTCCTCTCCTCTCCTCTCCTCTCCTCTCCTCTCCTCTCCTCTGCGCCTCCTCTCCTCTCCTCTCTTCTCTTCTCTTCTCTTCTCTTCTCTTCTCCTCTCCTCTCCTCTCCTCTCCTCTCCTCTCCTCTGCGCTTCCTCTCCTCTCTTCTCTTCTCTTCTCTTCTCCTCTCTTCCCTTCTACTCTCTTCTCCTCTTCTCTTCTCTTCTCCTCTCCTCTCCTAT